>NC_140183.1:51218222-51230086 GCF_963971535.1 Notolepis coatsorum | reverse complement strand
AATGATAGCATCGCTGTCTAATGTCTATTGTTACAATACAGCTGCGATTAGCATACAAATGGAGTACAGAGGGAGATCATGGTTGACTGGAATTGTCACAGAGAGAAACCCAGTCGAAAGATACATTAATAATCAGGAGATTATAAAAGTATGCTTACAGGAACACTACTAGACATCAGCTTCATGAATACCACTCATTAATGTCACAAACTAAAAACGTGAGGTCTGACAAATGACATATTACTTCTGTATTTCCTCTCATCATCTGGTTCTGTTGGGTTCTAGTGTAGATAAGTGTGTGTATAGGATACTACACCTGGGTTGATGTTGAAACGCTCTGTCTTTATCAGAGCAAGACATCAGCGTCTCTGTGTACTTTACCCAGCAGCTGCTCAGTGTCCGGCTCTGGGCTGTGTGTGTTTGTCTTTATACACTTGACCAAGCAGCACACATACACCCAGACAGTGACATGCACACTAGGGGTGGGAATCGCCAGAGACCTCACGATACAATACTATCGCGATACTTGCGTCACAATACGATAGTATCGCGATACTAAATATATCGTGATACGCTGAGTATTGCGGAATTTCTTAAATTATTTTTATCACATTTAATTTATTACCTTTGTTCAACTGCAAAGTTAAACTTTGTCAACATGGTTTATCTAATCAAATAAAGTGCAGTCTGTTCATCTCACTTAAATAATTTTTATTGCAGAACACGGTATTTTCTCAAGCAGACAGATGTAAACACTGTAATCTGTGTTGTATGTACCTGACAAACTGAACAGTTTGTATTACAGTCATATTCCAACTTAACTGAATGCATATGTATGTGTGTGGACTACTGTACTATTACAGGTATTGAAATGAACAATGCAACTTCCTTATACAAAAAAAATATATATATATTTTTTTATGAATAATTAAATATCTATACTTGGCGTCCCTGTATCGATACAGTATCGCCACGCAAAGTATCGCGATACTACTACGTATCGATTTTTTCCCCCACCCCTAATGCACACACATGCTAAAATAGTAGCCCAGGCCCAGTTACTGGACTCAATATACTGTATGGCATATATATGAATATAATATGAATGAAAGAATATATATGTACTATATGGCATTTCTTGTTTGAAGTCAAGGTTCGGTGCGGTTTTCGGTACAGTGGAGGATGTAGTGTGCAGTAACTAATTGTACTTGTAGGGCTGTCAATGAATATTCTATATTGAAATGAATAGTCGACTTGTAAAAAAATATAAAAATTATTATTATTATATTAGTGGTTAACATCAGGGCTCGAGACTAACGATGTCCCGTCGTCCCCTGGACGATCAAATATTGATTTGGGACGAACAGAAATCTTTGCCGGGACACAAACGGGACGAAGAGGATTTTTTTTTTTACAAGAAATGTCAATTAGCCAACTGTCAGTGCGTGCATATATTGCTGTCAAATGGTGCATGTCTCGTGCTGACTAAGTTGACAGAGTTCACTGAAGTCTAAACGTAGCGTGATTTGCCGAATCCAATTACTATCTCCGCCTCCCAACGCAGCGATACGCTAATCCAGCTGCAGCTCCTGCCCACCATTCTCATCAGCAAACCACACTAGGTTCACTTGCTCTTCTCTCACAGCCACACTCTGCTGCTGCTGCACGTCTTGCCCCTCCTCCTCCTCCTCCTCCCCCTCCCAGACCCGTGGCATGTCAACAAACCTCACTGCACCTCAGAGCTCCTCTTTCAACATAACAAGCATTAAACAAAATGGCCCAGTCATCTATTCACTTTTGTTTAATACATGAGGCGCTGTCTAATGTTATCTAGCTACCGATAGCTCCTGATATCAACGTCTGATATAATCAGTTTGGTATTCGTTTTCGCAAGTGCTGGCTAGCGTTGGCTAACTAGCTATCGCTCGTGAGCTAACGTTAGCTACCAAGCTAACGTTACTGTTTAAACAAAACTACACAGTCAACTATTTTTAGTTTAATACATGAGGCGTTGTCTAACTGGCTAGCTACTTTTAGCTCCTGATATCAACAAAGGCGCATTTCAGTTTAAGAATGATAGGGATGTCCCGTGCCGATGAGACCTCTGTTAGCTAGATAGCTAACGTTAGCTCACGTTAGCTCACTGTTTTAACTAAATGACCCAGTAAACTAAATATGATGCATTGTCTAACGTCATCTAGCCGGCTAGCAGTAGCTACAGATAGCTCCTGATATCAATGTCTTATAACATAATTTACATTATTCGTTTTTGCAGCTGAACATTGGCTAATTAGCTATCATGCTCCATAACAACACTGCGAAGATGGCAATGCTGAATGTGATTTGACCAAAGCAGAGTATACACACAGACAGTGGAGCTGTTTGCAGATAGCGAGCATTTTGACTTGTTGCGTGGTGGCGATGTATCGCAGATAATACAACTACAAGTATAATTATATAATATATATATTTATAAACCCTTTGTGCAATTATCAGCACAAAATATGTCCCCATATGATCAAATCGACGTTGATAGATTTTTTTTTTTTTATAATTTTTTTTAAACATAACATAAATTTAGACACACAAGCAGGATTATACATTTCAAATCAATATAAATGTAGTTTACGGGATATATATACCTAATACTTGCAATCCAATACAATACATACATATGCTCTTGCTCGCTCTCCCCCCCCCGGACCCCCACTTGGATAATCCATCCATTTGTATTAGTTTCTAACCAGGAACTACAATTCATATGCTAGCTTTTATTCTCTCCACCACTTCTAACCAAATTGCAATGTTAGTTTCACTGATACCTAAAATTCTTGCTGTAGATATCTCTAGATAAATCACATCGAGATAGGTAAGAATCCATACCTTCCGGCACATTTTTTCCGGTTGAATCCATCGTGAAGCTATCAGCTTTTTAGCAGCTGTAAGACCGGATAAAACTAGTCTCTTTAGCTGTATAGGGGCTGCATACTGAAAGACATCATTCTGCGTTGCCGAGGGACCGTCAAGCTCCCATCTCCTGTGAGGTGGCCGAGTTCCGGTTCTGGTTCCCCCCCGCCGGAGGGCAGTCAGTCGGTAGGCTGGCAGTCCCTCTGGTGGCCGGGGATTTGTGACACAGGCTCTTCGCCTCTGCTCGTTCTCGTCATACGGCGATGAGCAGCGGGCGCGGACAGCTTAGCGGCTGTGTTGAGCTGGGATTCCCTCGCCTACTCTCCATCGCGTCCGATGGAAACTGAGGATTACATGGAGGGGCGGGGGCTGTTCGAAGCTCCGGTGGAGACAGAGCACTCTCCCCCCTGGGAAGTGGCAGAGGGTGCTGTGTCTTCCTGGAGAGCCTCGTACTCCGGGACTGGGTTAAAGTCTCCACCCCTGAGACGAGATGCCCTGCTATCAGCCGCACCGGATGCTGGCTCCCACCTATCCTATGGAGACAGTGAGTGTAGCCTCCCGAACGCGAGGGATGCGAGCGAAGTGGAAGAAGGTGTGCAAAGGGAGTTGCGCGCCTTGTTCCCCGAGCTCATGACGGCAGCCGCCTGTGCTAACGGTGTGCCGCTGCCGGCGCCACTGCTGGCACCTGTTCCTGACAACATGATAGGTCATCTCTGGCAATGCCGTCCTGTGAGGGAGGCGGGCGTTGTCTGCCCATTCTTCCCATCGATAGAGGCTTACATGGCGCGGGGACAGGTAATTCCCCGCATCGTCGGCCTTACCTCCACCTACGTGCCTTTCACGTGGGTGGTGGGTTTGGTCCAGGGGTTAAAGGAAGGGGTGCCTCGACTTGATAGCCCAATGGCATCCATCCTTTGCCCCGAGATGGTGTGGGAGCCATTAAAAAAGCCACTTCCCCAGGGGAAGTCGGCTAAGCAGTTGGCTATGTGGAGTGACCAGATCTTCATCGCCTCGACCCAGAGCCTGGCTGCGACCTCCAACATCGCGCAGCTGGCGCGCTTCATGTCGGGGCTGATGATGGGCGGGGTGGTACTGGACGACCACCAGAAGTACCTCCACGCCCAGGCAACGGGAGCCATCCTGCATCTGTCGCAGCTACAGGCGATAGCTGCGGGGAAGCAACGCGCCCTGGCCACTCTGATCCAGCGCCACCTGTGGCTGGAGCAGGCAGCGTGATGGATCAACGGAGGATCCCCCTCCTCATGGCCCCCCTCTCCGACGCTGGGCTCTTCGGCTCAACGATGCAGGAGATGACGTCAGCCTGCAGGGACTAGCACTTGTTCTAGCACTTAGCCAAGGGCTTATGTCCTTCTCTCTACTTAAGACAGCCTTCTTTCTTACGTGAGTAAAAGTGAACTTGGGGTTTTATTGTATGGTGAGAGTTGTGTTCATGTAATACATTTAGGTAAACGTAGCATTGAGTCCACAACTGGTATGGGTGTTAGCTTACAGAGTTGTACATATGTAGAATATGAACCAAGGACCTTTTGAGTCCCTCTCTTTAGTCTGATACTTTTTCTTTGCTTAAGGGTAATGATAAAAATAGCGGGTGGCAAGTTTTTGGCACATAAGCCAGGGCCATGAAATAAAACAAGTTTTTTACACAAACGAGGTTATCGGCTGTGGCTAGCGTACAGGATGTAAAGCTATTACCCTAGCAGGTATATGTGCTTTCATGTAGCGCGCTATGCGGCTGGTGTCACGGCTCTGCCTTTTTTATTGCATCGTATCTGGGGTGAGGTGTTGAGAGGGGTGGACAAATAACCCCCCCCCCCCCGGATATAGTTATATCCTTTACGAAACTGATTGGCCGAGAGGTTGTGCCTTTCTACCTATCAGTCTCCCTGACGAGCTGAGAGAGAAAGCTCGTCACAGGGAGGGGGAGGGGGGGATTTCCCTGTTTCCCACACCATATTAGGATAGTGGGACACAGGATTTCCCCGGCCATGGAAGACGTCACAGGCGCGTTTTCTTATTGGCCATGAGACATATCCGTGAGTTTCAGGGCCTGTGCTACAGACCGCTGTCATTGTAAAAGCTAGGTGATGCAATGCAGTCGAGACTATTTGGTCTTCTGCTCTGCTCTCTATCGGTAGTGTTTATTGGGCCGTTTTGTCACTTAGTCCAATTATTACATGAAACTTTTCCAATTGTTTTTACTCACGTTGAGGTCTCTGGGGAAAACCGCTGTCTTCCCCTCTTACATAAAGAGCAGAATTGACGCGGTTGTTATTCCCAGGCTTGTCGTGTGAGGACCGTGTCTGTGTCTTTTGTAGACCAGCTCCCTGCTGCTCGTCCCAGACAGCAAGGGGGAACTTTGTGGGGTTCTTTCTTGTTAGAAATTCGCCGTCACTGTTCTCGGGTTCTTTGCGAGCATACACACTGTTTTATGAAATCAGCGTGTGGTCTTACGAGACCGATCAGCGCTGGCCCACGGTGGTTTTTCAATGATTGAATGCGCTTTGTGGGACCGGCGCGCCTTGGTTGCCCAACATCATAATAATGGCGTTTTTTATGCGGTCGGCTGGGAAGGAGATTTTTGTCTCTACCGAGCACCAGTGCACTAGGTCCGATACGCTGGCGATGTGAGGGGTGGTGTCACCAGTGACCGTCTGGTGGGGTCTCGATGCCGCGGCCTCGTTGACTTCGCCAGGCCCCCTTTTTCAGGGGGTCCTGACCCCCGGGATGTGGCCTGGGGCTGGGGCCTCCTCCGCGCCCCGCTGCTACGGCCTTGCCATGGGGTTGGTTTTTTTTTACCCCGACCCCGCGATGTCTGGGGCTGTGACAGGGTTTTTTGCTTCACGTCCGTTCCCTGGTGGCGTCACGGGCCCTTCTAAACAAAGGTAAGTCCCACGGTCTGCTCACCCTGTGCGTTTGAGGTGCTAAACTCTCTTCGCACAGTCGGGTCCGATCTCCCTCCCGTCCCTCAATAGGGGGGGGGGGGGGGGCCGGATCCTCCCCGGTATTCTGATGGTTGTAGGGGGCCTCAGCGGGTACATCTGTCGAGCTTTCCTATAACCCTAGTTATATGAATTATGGCGAGTGCTCTGCTCTGACTCACTGAGGACCCCACGTGTATTCTGTTTCGGCAGTGAAAGACTGGGGAAGGAGCTGGTAGTATGGCCATGACCCTGCTTATATGTGAGCGGATGTGGGCGTGGTCAGGCAGGTGGGTGCGTACACGTGGTTGAAAGTTTTCATGATAGCATATGATTAAAGGGACAGTTCCAATAGAGCAGAGTGCTCGCCATAATTCATATAACTAGGGTTATAGGCAGGGGAGGAAACTAACTTTTTGGCTTATCAGCCAACTGGCGAGTATATTATTTTTTTTACCAGCCAAACAGATTTTTTACCAGCCATAAATAAATCGCTAATTATGATAATTACTTCTTTGTATGTCTTCGTCTAAATTGATTTTCAATCATAGTAATAATCACACCGTGTCTCTACTCTTTAAAATATTTATTACCATAAAACATTAATAAGTGTCTCTACTCTTCACAATATTAGCATAAAACATATATTAATTACACCGTCTCTACTCTTCAAAATATTAGGATATCACATATTAACATGAAAGAGAGAACTATTCTGGACTGGGTTGGGCTGAACTGGGCAGTGAAAGATGCTGGGCTGGACTGGGTTGGGCAGGGAAAGTTGGGCTGGTCTAGGTTGGACTGGGTTGGGCTGGGCAGTGAAAGAACCAAGCATTTCACTGTAATGTAATAGCTAAATAAAACAAAACTTGAACTTGACTTGTTACATTTGCACTCTGGTTGGATGCCAAACGTATTCTGGTTGTACTGTACTTGTGCTGTATGATGACAATACATTGGAATCGAATCTCATGTCAAAGCTAGGGGTTCATCAGGTGTATTCTGAATGACAACATCACCGTTGTGAAGGGCATATGGGCGAGTGGTGATATGGGGGGAAACCCGGTAATAATAAAATGTCACTCGGCTGCATTTAAGCAAAGCCGCTCAGTATAGTCGTCTACTATGTTGAACGTGCGCGCGTTATGGTAGCTTGTTACATGCTAGGTAGCTAGCCGGCTAATGCTGGTTGACTTGTGAGTGGAATCATTAGCCCCTTTCGTGACTGCGATGCAAGCCTCGCTTGAATACGCAGTCACTGGCTCCCACGTTACTAGCCATGTTAATGTGCACATCAAGCACTGGTTAAAGACGAGCGGTGGGTCCAAAATATATCAGATATAAATTTCAAAGGTACCCACCGTTGCATTAGGGTTTCACACACACACACAGCAGGGTTTGAAAGCTCGGCGTTGCTAATAAATATTTAAAATCATTTTTATAAACGAGTAAAAAAATCACTGAGCTAGCCTTGGCTAAAATGGCTGCTTCCGCATTTTCACGAAGGAGCGCTGTGATTGCTGGCTGCTTTGTCACATGCCTGGTGCACCCAGCAATCACAGCGCTCCTGCGTGAAAATGCGGAAGCAGCCATTTTAGCCAAGGCTAGCTCAGTGATTTTTTTACTCGTTTATAAAATGATTTTAAATGTTTATTAACGTCTTTAACCAGTGCTTGATGTGCACATTAACATGGCTAGTAACGTGGGAGCCAGTGACTGCGTATTCAAGCAAGGCTTGCATCGCAGTCACAAAAGGGGCTATGGAATAGTTAGCCTCACGCCCACTTGTCATTCTCATCCGACTCGAAGGAGACGCGTCGCGTGCTGTTGTTCGCCCCCATGTCAGACCACACTGATATCCGAAAGCGACGACTCTACATGCAATTATTTTCATCCACTGATGTGTTTTTGTCTAAGTTTGTCTACGTTGTCAAGCCGGTGACAGGAGTCTGTAGGTCCGCACGCAGTGGTCTATCCACTTCCCCTAGATGGGCGGCATCTTCTAGAAAATGAGTGTTCATTGGAGGAGCTTAGAGCGCAACGATGATGTTCATTGGTTATGGATTATTATGAGGCGCAAATTTGAGGAATCATAAGGGGGGAGTCAGAGTTCGGCTTGTGCCAGTGAGCGAATCAGCAGATTGCAGAATGATTTTTTTTGTTTTGTTTACTACTCGCCAGTGTGGCGAGTGCTCTTCATGAATCACTCACAGAGATGACAGGTGATAGATCCAGTATTTCCCAACCTACTGCGCGATTGGTTCTTGACAAGCACGCAGTCGTTCAGTATTGACAAAGCCTACTTTGCTGGAACGATTTATTTTGCACTATACAGTACGTGGTATACGTATAAGTACAAGTATACGTCTTTATTTGTCATCAGATTAACACACACACATGCGATGAGCGACCCACAGGAACACACACACATGCATTGAGTCGCGAGTCGTGAGATGTGTGTGTGTGTTTGTGTGTGTGTGTCATTTTGAGATCAGTCGCAAATCACTTCCTGTTGAATGGATCAGACAGCGATCAGATGCCGAAACTCGGCTGTTTTACACACACCTCATTCGCCTTATAAGGAGATGGCGGGCGTGTCTGTCTGAAAATGAATGGAGCGCGAACGCGCATTTGAATTTAAAAATGAGTGGGATTCATCATGCAACAGACCTGGGTAAGAACAGATTTGGACGTTAAGAACGGCTTGATGAATGTGGCGTGGCTTTTCTTATTGTTCTCTTAACAGACAGGTAAGCAAGAATATAAGAAAAATAATAAGAGAGTATTGTTGAATGAGGCCCATTGTTCATTGGATATTTCAGTGTGGATTTGTGAACATAAACAACCCCAAAGCTTTGTCATTACTAACTGTTGGGTCTACAATGATGAAACGCTTATTTTTATCTCTTGATGACATCACAGACCAGTAACTCTCTGAGCTGTCATTCTGTATTGGCTGAACTGTCTATGATCATACTGTAGGAATAACATGTATCAAGTGTGTTATATCATTGACTTGTGCTTCAACATTGCTAGGTTGAATAACAACTGCAAGCAGAAGATGCTGCCAGTCCTTTGCCCAATTGTCCTATCTCAAGTCTCGCCCTCTTTTCTCAATCCTCCAATCACAACCTTTTCTTCCCTCAAGCAACAGTTGTAATTGGAGGATCAAGAACAGAGGGTGGGGTTTGAGATAGGTGAATTCTATATCTGCTTCTATAACTGTACCCCAAAGAACTCACAACGTGAAACTGGTTCAACTGTATCCACCCTGATAAGAAAGCTAGAGGCCAGTGGAGGAAATAGCGTCATAGTCTATGAATGATGCCCTTGGTATTCAAAGATATTGAAATAGTTTTGCATATTGTGTGTGTGTGTGTGTGTGTGCGTGTGTGCGTGTGTGTGTGTGTGTGTGTGTGTGTGTGTGTGTGTGTGTGTGTGTGTGTGTGTGTGTGTGTGTGTGTATAATAGTCTGAACGGAATGGTTACAGTTTGAAGTCTAATCATGAAGAATGGATTGCAACTATTGTTTAACGCTCCCCAAAGGTCTTGGAATTTGAAATACACAACGTTTGGATCCAAGTCGGATCTTTGTCAGCTAATAACTGTTAGAAATTATTTTGGGAGCCTGAAAAACAAGAGTTGCGATTTCTTCATGATTTGATTTCCTGTGTTTCACAGTTTGGCTCAGCACCAAAGAAAGGGATGATGTGTGTAGAATCTATCACAAACTACAGTTTGAAGTCTATCAGCACTAGGATGAGAACGAAACCTGAGCCAGTTAAAAACTGAACCAGTCACGATTTTGTCACTAGATCATTGTGTCGTGTTTCTGTTTCTGTTGTGTCTGTTGTGACTGTTGTGACTGCTGTGTGTTTGTTATGTCTGTTCCCAAGGGAATGCTTTCACAAGTGTGGATTTCATAGTGTGTTTTATGCAAAGTAGCAGCACAAAGGCTTACAAGGACATGTTTAAGTAGGGCTGTCGTCCTCGAGGAGCCACTCTAATAGTCATGGACTTGACTAAATTAATTACTAATCGACTAATCAATGTCGTTCCAAATGCCTGAGCGATGCGGTAAGTATGTTACACGTCCCTACAGGGCTTTGTTTCCTTTCATACAGATCAGAGAGAGAGAGAGAGAGAGAGAGAGAGAGAGAGAGAGAGAGAGAGAGAGAGAGAGAGAGAGAGAGAGAGAGAGAGAGAGGGAGAGAGAGAGAAGAGAGAGAGAGAGAGAGAGAGAGAGAGAGAGAGAGAGAGAGAGAGAGAGAGAGAGAGAGAGAGAGAGAGAGAGAGAGAGAGGGGAGGCAATGAAAGAAATAGAAGAGAAATCAACAACTGAGGAAAAAAGAAAAGAAAAGAAAGAAAAAAGGGTGACATTTAGAGGCAAATCAGTGGGATCTGAAACGTATTTGTCTTAAATCAAAGTGGAGCAGAAGTGAAAAGGCTGGGTTCTGGATAAACACATACCACCACATTGTGCTCCGCCTGCTGCCTGGACCGCCTCCAAACAGCAAAAGCTAGCGCTGGACACTTGAGTATATCATTTGAAGGCATCGAAGGACCCAGTGGAGCATATCAATAATACAGCACTGTGTCAAAGAAATGGACTTGGGGAAAGTGAATTTGTGTTCCAGTCCAACAGCCACTTGGACAGGGACCCTCTTTTCACCCTATTTATTTAATGCCTCATGTCCGAGGGAAAGACTTTCCTTTCGGTGACTAATGCGAAATGGCAATGGCACGAATGGCACATAGTGATTTTCACTCGTCCTCACTCGGTCTGTGAGGATGTCAGAGAGAACCTATGTTTGTGAGGATGTCAGAGTGATTACAGTCACGTTACTCTCCATGGGATGGAAACCAAAGGTCATGGCCCTTCTGGAGGAAGCTTCCAGATCCGCATATTCTCAAGGACTAGTCACTCTGCAAAGTAAACCGTGTCAGGTCAAGATGACTGGATGCGTGAATGAGCGCCATAGTAAGTGCTCAGGAAGACCATTTAGGACATCATCATTAGCTTGAGACATTCTGGGATCCTGAGGTCAGAATGAAGCAACATCTCAGAGTCAGACATGAAGATGTATTTGTATTGGATTGCATCTGGTTATACTTTTGGTGCGCTGCTCTCGCTGGACCTAGCTTTATCAGATACGTAAATGAAGTCGAGCGACAGAGAGGACGGAGGGAGCCAGTGAATCTTATCACAGGAAACAGAGGAAATTACTCATGAAAGTGTGATAACGCCACAACCCAATTCATAAACACACACACATGCTTATTAAAACAACCCCAATAAATCCTGCCTAAGTGCCTATGGCAACAACAACAAAGAATATTCTGATTCTAATGGGCTTTAAAGGGTCCTATCACTGATTTTTTACCTGAATCCTATGGTTCTGTTGTGAGGATACCCAGACATGAAACTCACCAATGTGTTGTGTCATGAGAGCTCAGCTACATAGTCGCCCCCCGAGAAACACTGCTGGATGACGTCACCCAGACGAGAGCATTCCCTCAACTATTTCTTAAGCGTTCCTTGTGTTGCACTCTACTAGAGTTGAGTTCTGCTCTACCTACTTTACACCTACTAGAGTTTAGTTCTCTACTTACTTTACACCTACTAGAGTTTAGTTCTGCTCTACCTACACATACTATACCTACTAGAGTTTAGTTCTGCTCTACCTACACATACTATACCTACTAGAGTTTAGTTCTGCTCTACCTACACCTGCTATACCTACTAGAGTTTAGTTCTGCTCTACCTACACCTGCTATACCTACTAGAGTTTAGTTCTGCTCTACCTACACCTGCTATACCTACTAGAGTTTAGTTCTGCTCTACCTACACCTACTATACCTACTACAGTTTAGTTCTGCTCTACCTACTGGTCTACTACAGTTTAGTTCTGCTCTACCTACTATACCTACTACAGTTTAGTTCTGCTCTACCTACTATACCTACTAGAGTTTAGTTCTGCTCTATCTACACCTACTATACCTACTACAGTTTAGTTC
>NC_140183.1:51203222-51215722 GCF_963971535.1 Notolepis coatsorum | reverse complement strand
GACTATTATTATTTCGATAATTGAAACGGTTAATCGATTAATCAAATAGAGAGAAAGAAAAGCTAAATTGCATGCCTAAAAACAAAACGTTATTCCTCGTCTTGTGTAACAACTTGCAAATTGACAATTATGAAACAAAAAAGCCAACGTAAATGTATGCTATACATCAAGAGTGCAAAAAATATAGTTTTGTTTAAGTCTTCAGTTTCAAAGGAGCCGCACCGTTTAAATAAGGAAAACACAAAACACGAACTCATTTATATTTTACATTTTTGTCATTTAGGTGATGCTTTTATCCAAAGCAACTTACAGGTTCTGTACAACGGGTCATCAGGAAGGGTACAACTCTATGTTACAGTCTCAAGTGCATAGTAGTAGGCCTATAGACAGTAGGCAGTACGAAGCCCTAGAGGTAAGGCTGCACGATTAATCAAAAAAATATATATCGCAATCTCGATTCATATACCCATGCAATCTCATTTAAAAATTTGGACGATTTATTATTATTTTAGCAAGAATCGTGCAGCCCTACCTAGAGGTGACAAGGGTAACTGTAAGGATTCTCATTTGAGCATGCAGTGGTTGTGTGTGTGTGTGTGTGTGTGTGTGTGTGTGTGTGTGTGTGGGGGGGGGGGTTGTACTGTATATTATTTTTCTGAGAATAAACAAACAAACATAATCCCAGGAGCCCCCTCAATCTCCAGTTTCCCAGGGCAGATTCATGACCAAACATGGCCTTCCTTGTCACCGCTCTGTCCCGTTACTGTGATCTCACCTCCCTGTCCACTTGACTGTCACCATACTCTGTGATCCAGAGGACAGGGCAGCCCCATTTCACTAATAGTCATTTGTCACCGCAGGGCGGTCCAGTCCCGGACACTTTTAGTGGACTCATCGTCTGCCGTTATGAATTTTTGTCAACAAAATACATTTTGAGTAGTTTTTGTTTGTTCTTTTGTTTTCATGCTGAATTCATTATTTCTTGGAAAACGACATTAAACGATTAAATCGACAATTGAATTAGTCAACACTGTATTCGTTTGACTAAAGACAGTTGCATTGTAGAGAGATTCTGCTCCCATCTTCTACTGCTTTACACGGACTACCCTGTGGAAATGAAAAAATTACCTATAGGCACTCTACTGTGTGAACAAGTGTATCCAATTTCAAGGTAAACTGCCCTGTAGGGGGCAATCACAATACAAAGCTATTATTTCTGGTCCATCCCCAATTGAAAGGAATTCAACTAAAAAAGCTAATAAACCTTGAGCACAACTGGCATATTGTCAATAGGTTTATTTTCTGGAGGAAGCTGAGATGCAGAGACCAGAGTCCGTCAAGACTGTGGTGGTTGAAAACCATGCTGCCTCTTATTATCCTGCCTCTCAGAACTGTGTGGATTTCCTTTCCTCTGTGGCAGACAATGCAAATACCATCCTTCCCGGTTTCAAGGGATGAAACCGAGTGAACCTACCGCTGCTTGGAATTCTTGATTTACTTACCAAATGGACCTATAGTGTGTGTGTTTCTAAAATTGGCAGGTTGAAATGAACACCATTTAGCTCTAACACGGAGAACGCAACCGTAAGCAAAAAGGTAATAACGGCATTAGCGTTGGACCTGACATCATCCAACAACTACCTTACCACGGCCATTTACACTGTAAGGTTCATGGCTTTTTGCAACCCACAGGGACCAAAAACACAAGGCTAAGTCTTAACCAAGAGAGCCAAAATGGCTCCTCTAGACCGGTCATTCCCAGGTGGTCCCCCGATGCGGCTGACTCAGCACGGTTAGCAAGGGCATCAAGGAGCTGGGGTAGGGTTTCAGAGGCCGCAAAGTCAGCAATCTGAGCACGCCTTGATGATGGCCACACGCAAATGTGTACTACACACCCACAACTGCTAGCAATTATTCCTAACACACACACACACTCACACACTTGTGGCTGCAGTGATGGCATCTGACCTTGGGGTCAATGCCCAGACAGGCAGTGTTTTTTTGTTTTTGTTTTTATGTACAACTTCTACATCACCAGCAGACCTGGATATTCAGCTTGTCGTCATGCGTAGGTAGATGTGTCCAGGCTGTGTGTGCCTGTGCAGGCGTCCTGTGGGTGTTATTATTACACGCAATGAGCAATGAGAACAACGCCACTTCTCGACAACAGCTGCGTGGATCCTCCTCCTTAACTGCAACAAACCATAATGCTCTCTCTCTCCCACCGAAAAACAAACCACCTCTCTCCCGGATCCACTTTCTAACCTTGAGGGGAAAAAAGAAAAAAAAGAAAAAGAAAACGACGGGATCATATGTGAGAGAAAGGGGGGGGGGAGCATTACGTCGCTCCAGAAGAGCGCGTGGAGAGAGGGAGAACCTGCCAACTGTGAAATGAATAAACGTTAGAAGTAATTTCCAGTATAATACGCAGTCATTCCCCCTTTCAAAGACACATCTCCATGGCAATGTGTAAACAGTGCCCTCATTCCCCGGCACCATAAAACATTTGGCGGTGTCGTCTGAACCATCGCTTCTTCCTCCGCGAGGGTTCACCGAGGGCACAACCCAAGCGTTCTTCAGGAGACGCTGCGGTGGCGAAGTCAGATGTGATGACAGAGCGTTGCCGTCTGCACTTAAAAATAGTGAAACCCGTGAGGGAACGAGGTCTTTGCGATCGATACATCACAATGATGCAAGCGCCGGGCTTTCAGACCGCGTGGCTACTTATAGCGCTGGTTAATGTGGGCCGTCTGCTGGGCCAGTCTGCCACAACGCCAGTGATGCATAAGACCGTCTGCCGGGCCAGTCTGCCACAACGCCAGTGATGCATAAGTCCGGCTGCCGGGGCTTGTCTGCCACAAAAGTGCGGAGAATAAAAGGAACGCCAAGGCATCTTGGAATGTCTCCAACGCGGGTCTTAAATTGTGTATTCTAAATAACTGTAAATCTCCACTGTAGAAAACTGACAGCCTATAAATAGGCATAATGGTGGGAGGTAGACACGAAAACATCTCTCTCTTCAGTCGTGTTTCCCTGGGTTGACCCCTCGGATAGGTATGTCTGTGTTTGCTATTTTCCACAGTCGTGGAACTCGTAATATCCATTTCTTTAGCCCGTATTGGCTCCGAGAGACTAAACGCAGGTTAATTTCCTGCTGGATGTCGACCCCTTTGACCGGCGTTGGGGGTCACCGACAATAATGAGGGGGGGCAGCGCAAAATGTACACATGCTGTGTGTGTCTTCCTGTTGCCCCCCCCCCCCACACATACACACACACACACACACAAACACAGACACACACAAGAGGAGATATCACAGGGTCACACACCAGTACACACACACATGGACATAAGGATAAACAGACATGCAATGAGTAAACAGGCTGACGCAGACGTGCAAAATGACAACCAGAGAAACACACACGTTTACACGCACTGATACGCACAAACACGAAGCCTTCAATTGTGCAAACACACAGACACACACACACGTTGATGCACACAAAGATACACACTTGTGAATGATGCAAAGCTGAAGGAAGACAGAGGTCTCAATCACATGAAAATAAACACGCCGCGGCAGCGGTTGGGGGGTGGTTCGGGGGGGTTTGGGGGTGGGGGCACAATGGTTGACTTGTGCATGAAGAGCAGACGCAAACAGAGCAGCTGCACACACACACCGGTAGTTTGTTTAAGTCTCTTCGTGGGGACTTCCCGTTGAGTGCAATTACTGCTCATGTTCACAATCCCCGGCTTTTCTGCTCATAAATGAAGCTGATAAGATCAAATGATTTGATATATTTAGGAAATGAGTTTCAAACAAAGTGGGAAGACCTTGTTCGCGGTTGTCCAAACACAGGGAGTGGATGATGAATTCAAACCAGACTTATTTACCTACCAGGACTGACTATTATTGCCAAGTCACCGTCCTTTAGCCCTCAGTCCTCCTCACCACTAGAGGAGATGATGAGGGAGGCCTTACTCAATCAAACAATGATGTCATCGTTGGTGAGACCACTAAGGGAAAAAAATAATAAAAAACTGAAACTACACTCGATGATGAAAATGACTCCACTGAAGATAAAACAGCCAATGATAATTCAGCATTATGGAAATAGGGGAAAACGACTTGGCTTGTGGAGGAACTTGTCTCCCCAGACCCAATTTTTATGATCGCCAGTGGTCTCATCAAAAAAAAGGACCACCTCCTTTTCCCTCCCCACCCCCGCTCCTTCCGCCTAATTTGACGCCTCACCGGCTCGTTCTTTTTTGGCATGGAAGCCAAACACACGCTGACGAATTGCCACAAAATCAGGAAGTGAATATGAGTGGTGTGCTGCTGGTGGGGGTCAGTGATCGCCGTACCTCTGGGAGAACCACCCCTCCCACACACACACACACAGCCCCGGCCCTGAAATGCGGCGGACAGGCCGTGTGGCTGGAATGAGCTCACTTCAAAGGTGTCCATAAATCAAACTGCCATGCCCATGGACTGCCTCGGCCCTATCTAACTCTGTATCCCCGCCCTCCCCCAAACCCCTCCCCCAAACCCCTGCATCCCCCTCTTTCCCCCCGCTGTCGTCCTCCAACCTCAGACCTTGGGGCCTTACTACGGAGGTACTACAGTACATGCACAATTGGTACAACATAAACCCCATATTCTGTTCAGTGTCCCATTAGCTCTGGCTGATTATCCTGTTTGAAATGCTGATGCCTTCTCTTGGCTCTTCCTCATCCATGCTATGTTTCTGGGACAGATGAGTTTGATCTTGCAGTAACCTGGTCACGAGTGGGTCATGGGAGCCAAATCAGAGCAGAAGAATGGGGGAGTGGCAGACTCGCCCAAACGTGTGCCGACAAAACGACAGATTATCATTGCCGTTGTCGGGAGGAAAGAAAAGGGACAACATTCCCCTCCGGTAGATGAGGGATTGCCTCAGATTTGTCTGCGGTTCAACAGCGTCTCGCGGAGAGAGCAGCAAGTTCAGAAAATCCAATTGCTTAGTTCCCTCGACTTTGCCAGAGGAGAGCTGCAATCCGTCAGGTCCTTATCTCTCGCCGTCACATCCAGGGATCTCTTTATCATGCAGCCATGCAAAACAACATTCATCTTCCCCGCCCAATTCATTACGAGTGATAAAATGCAAAGTCTCCCCCCGCTCCGCTTGCTAAATGAAGAGACAATGTGGGCACAGGTGCTTTGGTAAACACCGATAGCGTGGCTGAATTATGCTGCTTCCCAAGCAGACCTGTCTATCTCTCTCCATCTATTAACCACATATCCCCCTGCACGTCTTGTCCGACCCCGCCCCGTTTTATCCTTCTCCTCTTCTATCGGAAGAACTACGTGAAGATTCTCGGCTTGTAGCATTCAAGGGACGGCGCTGAGCAGAATACAAGACGTCGACCGCGTGAAGCCAGTTGAAGGCGCCAGGTTCTAGTCGCCGCCTCTTTATAGATGGTGAGAATGACTAGATGTTTGTCACGCAAGGTGTAAATGAACAGGATGTGGCTTCAGCTTGATCGGTGGACTACCACTGACGTCCATGCACGCCTCTATATTATTGAACATCAAAAGACACAAGTGGACTTGGCACACGTACAGTACGGACACGTAATGTTGTAATACATCCCTGTCCACCAGAGAAATGCGTGACCAATGGCCATCACCGTGCGTGGCGACTTCTCTCGCCCCTGTGCCTTGTGTTTTTCTTCATTCTTTTTCAGACGTCATTAAACCTTAAACAGTTTCCATTTACCAGCGTTGAGAAAGCGGGTGAGGGGATGAGGGATGGGGGTAGTCGAGGGGGGGTTAGGCCGAATGCTTCCAGGGTGAAGTCATGGTTCTTGTGTGATTGGTCCTATACTGCGCTTTACTCACCGTCTGGCCCCCATTCTACCCCATTGATCTCATTTCCACTGCCAGCATTGGATGTGGTTATGTTTGAAGCTGGATGTGCTTATTGGTCCCTTAAAGCACCGGCTGAATTGCTAACGTATGGTGAACGTCGAATAAGTAAAGAACAAACAACATAGCTATGTTTGCCAGACTTTTGAGAGGAATAGGGTTCATGTGTAGAGGAATAGGGTACATGTGTAGAGGAATAGGGTTCATGTGTAGAGGAATAGGGTACATGTGTAGAGGAATAGGGTTCATGTGTAGAGGAATAGCTAGATTCAATGGGGAGGGAGTGAGTCTGAATCTGGCAACATTATTTCTTCAGGATCACAGAAATGGTTCTCTTGCCCTAGGCACAATAGCTGCAAACGGACAACTATGCACCAACTCAATAACACAAATTCTACACTAATGCTAAACTATTTGGTTAACCTCAAATGTGAAATGCATACCTGACGCAAGAGTCCCGAGGATAATGCACTCTCTTAAGTAGAATCCCAAAAATTCCTAAAAAGGGGAATGCAGCTGTGAAGATTTAAGTTGTACTCTGACCCGAGCTCCTCTGAACCTTGCTGTTCAGGGTCTGTGGTCGGGTCGGTGCTGGGGTCAAGGTTGACGTTCCTCTGGTCATAAAAGACCAGAGGGCCGTTTCATGGTTGGCTGGATTTCAGGTGACATCATACTTCTTCCTATATGATGACAATTCTCTTATGTTTGCTGCTTCTTGAAGCAGAAATTATTGGTAGTTTGAGTGGCAGGGTCGTTATGGGCTTGTAACATCAGAAGATCACGGTGAACAACTGCAGAAGCAAATATAACAACAGAGCAACAGCGTTCTTTGGTATTGGGAGGTCTGTGAGCCATCTGGTAAATGTGTTGAATGGTTAACGCTCTGATCTCTCCTCTGGATTGAGTTATGTCCAATTACTACAAACATCCTGAGCTCAATCTAATCCGTGGGTTGTGAACATTCTGTCAAACAAAGCAATACCTCACCGACTCCAGTGAACCAATTCTGGGAACTTAAGTCACAAAGAAGGTGAATGAGAGTCTAATGTTGGATGTCTCACAAGATCACAGCACCGGTATGTTCTTTCTTCTTAAGTAGATTTGTTGCGGTACAGGGGGAATTGTGAGGGGAAATGTGAGGACCAATTTCTCAGGACCAATACGAACCTTTACAAGCGGGAGGCACAGAGCAGTGGTATACACTGCGCAAACTGCACACAGTAGGCATGTTGTCTGCGATTAAGCCTCTCTGTGACTGCTCGTTGACAGATGTGCCTACAAGCGTTGATGACTTGAGCCCCTCCCCTCTGCATCACACCCCTTCATCCTCCATCTTCACTGCGACAGAGAGAGAGGCCAAGGAATCCCTCCCTGGCTTTGTTACTTGTCCTCGTCATAAATCACCACCATCTCCCCCATCGCGTCCTTTTATAGCCACGCCAAGGACACTTTCTCCCATTTATGGCTCCTCCAAGGCACCCCTACGAGGGCCGGCCAGCGTCCCATGAAGGTGAGTGAACGCAGGGGAAGCGTAGGGGTGGGCGGGGGGTGGGCAAGAGCCATCCGGCTTCCCACCTCCTCCTTCCTCCTCTCTGCTCTTCAGAGAGACATGGAACACTGACCTTCCGCCTTGACCTCTGTGCATGCCGGTGCCAACCTGTGCCTCTGGGCGCTGCCAAGCACACACTCTCTCTCTGTGTACATTGGAGTGGCGCAACTGTCATATACACTTTGGATTTATGGTCTGTCGACCGACACAGGCTCACACCTTAGTGCATGTGGCACATCTGGCCTGTCTCAGCCTGCCTCCCTTGAGCACTGTCTCTTCCACAGAGACGTAGAGAAGAGAGTGAGCCAGGTAATAAACAAAGTGTTGTGTGTGTGTGTGTGTGTGTGTGTGTGTGTGTGTGTGTGTGTGTGTGTGTGTGTGTGTGTGTGTGTGTGTGTGTGTGTGTGTGTGTGTGTGTGTGTGTGTGTGATTAGGGCTGACCTTTGAATCTTTTTTTTTGGAATTCGAAGCTTCAAGATAAAAAAGATTATATTATATATATATAAATCTTTTTCTTTATGTTGTGGGACTTGTACAGCACTTTGTTCAACTTTGTCATTGCTGTAAAGTTTAAACCTTTTTAAATCTTAGACAAACTAAACACTTTGCTTTCATGAACTATTGTAAGCCGTCATTTGAGGCTTTATAAAAGCAGCACAATGAACACAAATCTGTCAGTGCCGAGTCCGACCTCATCTTAAATAACAAACAGCATTGTTTGTTGTAGTTACCAAAGAGAGGCAGAGTTGATTTTGCACAAAATGATTTTTTTTTAATATATTCAAATTTTATTTTCATATTCGAATCCCATGCCCATCGAACGAAGTATTTAAGACAGCCCTAAGATAGATAGATAGATAGATAGATAGATAGATAGATAGATAGATAGATAGATAGATAGATAGATAGATAGATAGATAGATAGATAGATAGATAGATAGATAGATAGATAGATAGATAGATAGATAGATAGATAGATAGATAGATAGATAGAGATAGATAGATAGATAGATAGATAGATAGATAGATAGATAGATAGATAGATAGATAGATAGATAGATAGATAGATAGATGATGGATGGATGGATGGATGGATAAAGAGAGAGAAAGAGAGGACTGTGTCAAGAGATTCCCGATAAGGAGTCACATTCTTGATGGCTCACCAGTTTCATCATGCAGTGTGGGGATTTGCCACTGTTTACTTTAAGGGGGGGGGGATGCTCTCGCTCACAGCTGCTCCAAATAAACACCCATATAAATTTACCAGCGGGGAGAAAATACATATCTGATCTGAACAAGTAACAGCTTTTAACACATTCCAACCAGACATGTCACTTGAGGGTCGCCCAGGGTAAGTCAATATACTGCAAGACAAGAGAAAGCCTTGACACACAAACACAAGCAAACATTAGCATGAACACACACCGACACACACACAGACATATACACATGTTCACATCATATCATATCAATTCCCTCACGCGTGGACTGATTAATTTGATTATAAAATCAAATCAAAGAAGCCCCTAATGGAAATAACAAGCAACTCCCCCTCCCTCCCACACACGCACGCTAACACTCACACAGTGACGCAGACACAACACCACCACAGTCACATGCACTCTCTCTCACATGCTCACACTCACTCACACACACACACACACACACACACACACACACACACACACACACACACACACACACACACACACACACACAGACACACACACACACACCACCACCACCACCACCACAATCACATGCACTCTCTCTCTCTCTCTCTCTCTCTCTCTCTCTCTCTCTCTCTCTCTCTCTCTCTCTCTCTCTCACACACACACACACACACACACACACATGCACGCATTCCTCTGATTATGCCTCATCTGCCATGATGTCACAGTCATTTGGCTTCATTCTTTGCAGATGTGGATGCCGACGTTATTACAGTAAGTGTCTGGGAAGTAATCAACGTTAATGCACTAGATCCACCAACCAGCGTGGTAGAAATCCCTGCACTCTCTCTCTCTCTCTCTCCTCTCTCTCTCTCTCTCTCTCTCTCTCTCTCTCTCTCTCTCTCTCTCTCTCTCTCTCTCTCTCTCTCCCTCTGTCCCTCTCTGGGGTTGCGGTGTTTTGAAAGGTGCTATCTCGGGCCTCGCTGCCTTGTTTGAGGCCTGCTGTGTCTCACTATGTGGTTAAGGACTGCATGCCACATGGCCTCAAAGTATTGTCCAATTAAGCCCGTGTGTGCCTGGTACTCAAGAAGCACCAAATAAGGGCAGGGATGACAAAGCTGCTACTCCCACACAGAGGGTAGACACTCACTCATTTCCACACAGGCCCAGATGCGTCCTGTAAACATGTGTGGAAGCTTACTCAGAATATATCAAGGAAACTATAAAAGAAGGAAGGGTCATCATGTCACTGCGTAGTGCGTGAACGCACATTGGTGCCAAGTTTGGAAACGTTCAGTTCGGGCCGACATTGAATGGGATCAGCCATCTCCTCGTCATTTAAACGGTTATTACCTCGGATGTCAGGATCATCAACAGCGTGTTGCATTATTAACTAGCTAGCGTTTGATATAATATGGTTGATGTATATTTCCACAGATTGTATATTTTAAGATAAGATAAGATATTCCTTTATTGATCCCCTTGGGGGAAATCGGGCGTCATAGCAGTATGTGGGCGGGGGGTACAGGTACAGGCATGGTACTAGAATAAATATAGGTAATACAACTATAGTAAAGATAAGAATAAGCAGTGCGTTTGAATTATAATACAGGCTTCAATAGAACTGGCACCAAAGTCTGGCACCAAGCAGAGCATAGAACACTGGTGTTATGACATGGTGACCCTTCCTTCTTTTATAGTTTCCTTGGAATATACCAGGAAGTTTTAGTTTTTTTTTTTATCACCGATCATAATTCAGTACAAATTTAGTTTGTCCATTCAGCCCAACAGACTTGCCTTGAAAGCCAGAGTGAGAAAAGGAAGATTGTGTGAAATGTATCAAAACGAGGTCTTTTCATTTAATTAGGTTACAGACTGAACAAGTGGGTCTCTCAGCAGTTCATATGACCGAGTCTCATCGGCCATCACAGCCATGGTTCCTCTGGTGGACCAGTGATGTGTGAACCCCCCCCCCCGCCCCCGGAGGCAGATCAAACGGCTGTACTGTAACAGACTCTCTCACTCTCACTTGAATATTACGAACAGTGAGCTATGGCTCTCTCTACGTGATCATCTCTCCGCTGTAACTGGGTGAAATTACACACTCCTCTGTGTACTATAGAAATTCTCCTTGCCCCACATTCTTCCCCTCCCCCAGTCCCCCCTGTCAACCACGGGTTATGCTGTGATTTAGCCATTAGCCACAGCCCAACATAACCATTACTGTACGTATGAATTCATAAAACACAGCACATTACCAGTTGTATAAAAACCACTGCAATTTGTCTCCAGACTTACAATTTGTGCCCCCCCCCCCCTCCCCCTCCTCCGCGTGCTGCTTGATGTGACTTGCTACGTTGGTTTTGGCGGCCTGCTCGTCAACACGCGAGCTGCCTTTTCATATTTATGGGGGTTTCCATTTATTCACTGTGTCGAAATGTAGTTGTTGTTTTTTTTGTTACCTGACGTACGATCTTGCACGAGTGCCATGTGCAAATTCTCCACAAAGACTCACACGTCTGGGCAAGGCATAGAGAGAGGGAGAGAGAGAGGGATAGAGAGAGAGAGAGAGAGAGAGAGAGAGAGAGAGAGAGAGAGAGAGAGAGAGAGAGAGAGAGAGAGAGAGAGAGAGAGAGAGAGAAGCACTGTGTGCTGATAGCGAAGGTGAAGCCATTCTGAGGTCAGATGGTTGGCAGGAGACATGCCGTAACCCAGAACCAACAGAGGAAGGTTGAGTCACATTGAAGGGGAGAGCTGGTAGACACCCAGTGTCTTACATCATGGCATTCCTTTTTATCAGGTTCTGTGATCATGCTGTGTACGGCTGGGGCACAACCTTCTCATTCCTCCTCCTCCTCTAGGCGCAGGATGCAGGGCAGCCGTGTGTGCCGTGACTCACGCACCTTCCTCACCTTCCTCAAGCAGCAAGGAGTACAGAACATGACCGAGATAGAGTAGGTGACGAGGTGGTGAATCGCCACGTCTCCGTGCACCCAAATAACATCCCGGTGTGTGTATCCCAAACACATCGTGATATCATCGGTGCGGTCGGTCGGTGACGTGAGCGAGATGTTTGACTCGTGACTCGCTCCGGGCTCCAATGTATCATTTTATTAATTTGTGAACACAGAAGATGTGGTACACAAACACGATACAATACGCAGACAGTTGAAATGAAGACGTTAGAACAAAAACATTGTTCATTATACATATAATTTAGGGAGTGGGCAACAGTTAACACTGTAACCGTTAAAATCAATGCCAACGTATCGTTTGACGGGATGACGAAAGGAAAGACAACATACAGGTGAAACAGGTGAAGGGGAGAAATATGACTAATAGATTAGATTAGATTAAAATGTATTGTCATTATACAGCACAAGTACAGCACAACAAATTAAGTTATAGTATAGCCACGTTCTTTCAAATAACACATCATTAGGCTGTATCCTATGAAGCGAACGAGTGTCTAGTGATGGATTGTGTCTAATAGTTATGGATTGTGTGTAATTGCCTAGTTATGGATTGTGTCAAATAGTTATGGATTGTGTCTAATAGTGATGGATTGTGTCTAATAGTGATGGATTGTGTGTAATAGACTAATAGTTATGGATTGTGTCGTCTAATAGTTATGGATTGTGTTTAATAGTGATGGAATAGTTATGGATTGTGTGTAATAGTTATGGATTGTGTTTAATAGTGATGGAATGTGTCTAATAGTTATGGATTGTCTGTAATAGTGATGGATTGTGTCTAATAGTGATGGACTATTTACATTTATCTTCTCTCTTTTCGGGCATTGCCTTTCAGAACATGGTTTCCTTTGAGAGCAACAGATAAGTGCCAGGTAAAGACCTGTAATTGTACACCT
>NC_140183.1:51106272-51198772 GCF_963971535.1 Notolepis coatsorum | reverse complement strand
TTCATTCATTCATTCAGTTACAGTATAGCGATAGGCCCAGTCAATGGCCGAGTTCATTTTCCAATCTAATCTATTCATATTCATATACCCTTTTAAGCTATATAATATTACCTTTACTGGATCTAACTATTATGTATTATCGCTCTATTAGCCTATTATAAATGACAATCGGAATAGCCATAGAACAATTGGTTAATTTCCCCATCTATTAAAAACGTATTAGGGTAAATAGGCCCAATTAAAATGTATTAAACTAGTCGCCGACTCAGGGGCCATGGCATATAGAGAGTACAGAATATGGGAGTGAGTATCGTTTTTTTTTTTTTTTTTTTTTATACAAGTTAAAAGTACGATTTTTTTTTTATAATGTTCTTACCCGAAGTTATTTCTGCAGTTGAAGGCACCTTCGCTACCTGATAATCGTAGCCCACCTCCCGCTCCGCGTCACTAGACATTCCAACGATGAGGACGTGCACCCGGTTTGCAGATCTCTACTCCAGTGGCCGCGAGGAACGTCGCCTACTGTAAACTTTGACTGTACTAGTCGAACCTCTGTAGCGACGACTGATACATACAGCCTACCGGCTACTTTTGTCCTACTACTGAGGAAGTTGCTGGTGAGTCACAAGATCCCGCCCCAATATTGAGGGAGAAAAACCTCCCTCCCTCCCTCCCTCTATCCAACGACTTCAAACGGGACTAGAGAGTAGCCTAGGAACAAGATAATGTGGATGGTGAGAGAGGCTCTATAGGCCTCCTGCTCTTGCAATGCAAAGCTGTTGCTTTGTGGTGTATTTTATGTTACATAGTCTAAGCCTCTGTAGAATTATATCCATAGTTAGTTTGAGTGGAGAAAGTGAGAGGACATGCCCTATTGGTGCCCCTCAAATGGTCTAAACTTGACCATGTGCCCCCACGGTTGAAAACATTGCGTTAAAGTGCCCTTTTGAGTGGCGCAAAGGACAGGATGTGCCCTATTGGTGCCCTTCCAATGGTCTAAACTTGACCATGTGCCCCCAACGGTTGAAAACATTGCGTTAAAGTGCCCTTTTGAGTAGCGCAAAGGACAGGATGTGCCCTATTGGTGCCCTTCCAATGGTCTAAACTTGACCATGTGCGCCCACGGTTGAAAAACGTCATGCTAAAGTGCCCTTGAGTGGCGAAAATGAGGGGACGTGCCCTATGGGCTGCCCTTCACATGGGAAAACATAGCAAGACAATGAAATAACATGTCTTAATGAGTGCTCTGTTAGTGGATAAAATGTGATGCAGCTTACTAGGGCAGGCTTTCCCAAAGTGGGTGCCATGATGACGACAGTCTAGGGGTGTTGCCAAATAGTTAAACCCTGCTTATTTTCAAAACAAATATTTTTGTTTTTTGCAAGGGACCGATGGGCTAATATCTAGCTAACATTTTGATGTTTCTCGATCTGCCTATAATATAATCCCTATACTTTTTTTTCAATGTATCCTTTAGGTTGGGTTAGAGTAGTTAGTTTAACTGTATTTGAAAGTAAAAGACTAAATAAATTGTTGCCAATGATGAAACAATAACATTTAAAATACTCATTCCCAATCCCATTGTTGAAAACATACTGTGGTGATTGGCAAGCAAAAAAAGAAAAATTCAATAATATATATATTTGTAATGTTCTGGCAACACATTTTGGCTTGCCTTATGCCTTGTTTTATAAATGTGTATTGATAACATAGTGCTGTAATTAAATGTTCTAATAAATATGCATGATCAAGTTCAACAACGTGTGCTTTTATTTTGATATTCCTTAATTCCACGTTGAAATTACGCGATACATTAAGTGTGGGGTCGCCAAAAAAAATCCTAAATAAAATGGGGTTTTTTTGGTATAAAAAAGTTTGAGAACCCCTGCATGCTTTATTTAATCAACCTCTCTTTCTCTCTGATACCCTGGCATATATGAGGGCACTGCTCTCTGTCCTCGCGTGTCTCTCTCTCCCCAACAGTTTCACTTCCCTTGAACACATAGTCTCTGCTCCTCCACTCCTGTTGACCTGTTGACCGTATGTATATATTCTCTCCCCACCGTATGTATATTTTTTCTCCCACCCTCCCACCCCCTCCTAATGTACAGTATCCTCCCCATCATATGTATATATTCTCTGTTAGGATCTATATGGGTAACAGTACTGTATATTTGCATATCGTATATGTCATAAATGTAACAGTACTATATACCTATATGTCATGTATGTCCCTATGCCATAAATGTCATGATGTCATGTATGTTGTGTATGTCATAAATGTCACAATGAATTGAAAATGGGGGACCCTGATGTAAACAAGACACACGTCTTTCTCTGGTCTGCATCCCCTTAACAATTGTGTGTATTGAGCCGTACTGTATTGTACCCATTCTGCAATCTGTTAAATAAAGTTTTCATTCATTCATTCATTCATTCATTCATTCATTCATTCATTCATTCATTCATTCATTCATTCATTCATTCATTCATTCATCCATTCATTCATTCATTAATTCATTCACTTAGCGAAAGGGAGTGAATTTGGACGTGAGCGTAAACGGCCGCCATTTACCTGGCAGCCTGGGAGGGAACCTCACGGCTGATCACCTGAGTCAGACAGAGTTAATCAGCAAACTGCCCAGGGCATATCAAACATCAGTAGTGTTGACACAAGCCCCGCCCCCTCATGATAGCATTGTTCTGGAGTGCTGTGATTATTTCTTTTCTTCTTCGAATTATTTTTACATCACTGCATTGCTTGAAGGACACAGGCACATTGCAACCGCCATTCACTTTCCATGTGTTGCGTGCTCCTGTCTCATATACCGCTGCCTGTGAACGTGGATATACACACGTGCACACAAACACACACACACACGCACACATACACACACAGTATACAGAGAGGAGAGAAAATTACAGACAGACAGACAGACATACACACAGACAGATAGACAGACAGACAGACAGACAGACAGACAGACAGACAGACAGACAGACAGACAGACAGACAGACAGACAGACAGACAGACAGACAGACAGACAGACAGACAGACAGACAGCTACACTTCACTTCTCTCAAGCCTTGATAAAAGCTTTTCAGAGGTGGCTTTTAACAGTCAATTGTTTCTCCGAATCGTTTTGGTTACTGCTCATGAGGATTCTGAGAGGCGTCAGCCCTCTGCTAAGCAGAGCATTAAAGGACAGAGATAGAAATCAAGATAGAGATGTCGCCCCAAATGCTTATATGGAAATTGGCCTGTCATTGAAGCAGGACAGGAGTGGCCGCTGAGAAGGTTACACTGTGAGAGGAGATAAAGGGGACAGATAGCCGCTTCATGGGAACATGACGAGGCTTTTTCACACTGCGTTACACTGTACACCGTAGCCTACACACTGTATGGAATGGATTAAAACGTGTAACATAGGCCCCATGCCTCGTTCAGCATGCCGATTCCACACTTTTAGGGGTTTGCGATGTTACTTGGAAAAACGTCACACTATCATTTCGGAATTAAAAAAGAAAAAACACTCCGTGTCCAAAACGAAAGCGTTAAAAATGTGTGCAGCGCGAAGCCTTGGATTCTTTACACGACAGGCCAGACATGTGACAGCTTGTCACTCGGCCCCGTGACTGTGTGACAATTGGCCCCTGATGCTGTTGCCTTGACCCCACCTGCTCCCCATGCTCCTCTAATTATAAATTCTAATTTTGCACTCTTTGAGGCGTTGGTCCCGTCGCAACAGATTAGAGGCGAGAAGCGGTGTGATGACTCCTTCACTGGGTCCTTCTTCCCACAGAGGCCGGGGGCCATTCCATTAACCTATGACACCAGACAGCTGCCTGTTTCACCCTCCCAAAGCAAGCTCTATAAAGGCCTAATCAAGTCAAGAGTTCTAGGTGTGAACATGGTCCAACAACACAGTCAGAAATGATGCAGCAAGATGAAAGACATCATGTACCACCGATATGAAAATAACCATTATATTGTGTTATAGTTACATGAAAACACTTGTGCGGAATTCCAATAATAATATTACTGCAATGCGGTGCGTCTTTGAATTGCAACCTAAGATAAGATGATCCTTTATTAATCCCCTTGGGGAAATTCGGGTGTCAAAGCAGCATGGGGGGGGGGATACAGAGGTTCACAGTCCTATACAGTACATATACACTATAGATACAATATAAAATATAAATAGTACAAATACAATATAATATAATATAAAAAAGTACAAAATGCAAGATAGTCCAGTGATATGAGTCTCTAGTATGTGTGTGTGTGTGTGTGTGTGTGTTCCTGTGTGTGTGTGCCGCCCATCGCATGTGTGTGTCGTTTGCATGCCAAATAAAGACTTCTCTAAAGTCCTGCATTATTATTATTATTATAGTTCTCAAGTCCCGAGTTCTGACAATGATAGTTCTGGCAGCAGAGCCGGCCATCCGAGCCCTTTGTTGTAAAGCCTGATGGCTGCCGGTATAAAGGACCGGGCCAGGCGGTTTGTGGTGTGTCCAGCTCACCAACCACTACGGAGCTAGCCTTCTTCACCAGCTTGTTCAGCTTGCTGGAGTCCCTCGAGCTGAACCTGTGACTGTGCAGACCGCGAAACCCTGATTGTCATGCTTTGCCATATTAAATTAACATTAGGAGTGCACACATACTGTATATGTATTTATAGACACACAACTGCCATCATGTGGTTAGGTTTGATTATCAACACAAGATATGTGTGCTTGGGCCGCCCCTCAACTAAAGAAATTCTTATTCCATTAATAATCATAGGATTTGTCGCCTAATCAATTAGCTGACTTCTACGAATCTGTCAAATTTGGATTTCCCACAAGCAATAATGCAGAAGGAACTAAGACCAAACCGCAGCCCTAATGTCTACCCATCGCTTCATAGATATTTTACAGAACACGTGTGAGAAGGCAGGCTATAGCAGATGGGTTTCTAGTGCACCGAGGTACACACAAACTAGAGGTACACACAAACTAGAGGTACACACAAACAGGAGGAGGGGGGGGGGGGTAAAAGTTATAGCTAATACAGGATTGCGATCATGTCATATATCACCATGGTACAAGATTTATATATAATGTGGTGTAATCAAATAAAATGTCCATCATTCTTGGTCACTACACTACAATAAATGATGGAAATACCTTTTTTTTAAATACCATGATACTATTTTGTAAGGGCAGAGTAAGCAATATTCCATTTGTAAATGTTGTAAACACATGAATAATGTAAAACAAATAGTAGCAAGTTCAATTGACTTCACTACACAGTTGATTTTCTACTTATTTGTCTAATGTCTACCTTATCTTTCACCAAGTTATAGAGAAACTCATCTATACTGCACATGAACCCCCATCTCCACTCCACATGAACCCCCATCTCCACTCCACCTGAACCCCCATCTCCACTCCACATGAACCCCCATCTCCACTCCACATGAACCCCCATCTCCACTCCACCTGAACCCCCATCTCCACTCCACATGAACCCCCATCTCCACTCCACATGAACCCCCATCTCCACTCCACATGAACCCCCATCTCCACTCCACCTGAACCCCCATCTCCACTCCACCTGAACCCCCATCTCCACTCCACCTGAACCCCCATCTCCACTCCACATGAACCCCCATCTCCACTCCACATGAACCCCCATCTCCACTCCACATGAACCCCCATCTCCACTCCACATGAACCCCCATCTCCACTCCACCTGAACCCCCATCTCCACTCCACCTGAACCCCCATCTCCACTCCACCTGAACCCCCATCTCCACTCCACCTGAACCCCCATCTCCACTCCACCTGAACCCCCATCTCCACTCCACCTGAACCCCCATCTCCACTCCACCTGAACCCCCATCTCCACTCCACCTGAACCCCCATCTCCACTCCACATGAACCCCCATCTCCACTCCACCTGAACCCCCATCTCCACTCCACCTGAACCCCCATCTCCACTCCACCTGAACCCCCATCTCCACTCCACCTGAACCCCCATCTCCACTCCACCTGAACCCCCATCTCCACCCGAACCTCAGGCAGGCAAATGCAGAAATTCATCCACCAAAAAACTCAAGCAGGGAAAATAAGCATTGGCAGTTAATTGTAGACAAGAGAACCAAGCGGAGTGGGCCTACCTACTACGGCTGGTGTCTGGCTCTTCGGGGGAACACCGGGGGGGGACTGTGGAAGGTGAGGCGGGGGAGTCTCCCACACTAGTCATATTCAAGGCTGACTGTTGTTCTCGTACGTGAGTGAGCTGCAGAGCTGTATCTCTTACTCTGCGGTGGGAAGTTAGGGGACGCAATAAGGCAACCAGATGGAGGGGGGGGGGGTCCTGCTATAGAACATTTCTGAGAGGGCTTATGCCGCCGGAGAAGACAGCCAACCAGGGTGAAGGGAGACATACCAGAGGTCTGAGCTCAGCCCGGGTCCAGCAGCCTTATGTCAGCAGTGTTATATTTACAGGGTCATATTAGAAAACCGAGCGGCCGGACATCTGCCCCACAAGGGCATTCCTCCGTCGCTGACCCTCGGCCAACCAGCAGCCTCTAGTCTTCCCCTGCTCTTGCGTCAGCTTGTTACGAGCCTCCAATTTCACAAAGTAGCATTTACCCCCGCCGCGGCAAGGGCAGGCAGCGCACTCGTAATGATAAATATTCCCATGAATTAACCGGCGAGGAGCCCCCGTAAATCAAAACACAGACATATTTAACCTGTAAATCCTGATTTCCGTGTCTGCATGTTTGGCTGATTTGAGCTCACGTGTGTCTGCGGGGAGGGTAGCGACCAGATAGGCCTCCTCGTGGCCCCCGGGGCTGAGATCAGGGGGTCATTAGACATCGGTCTGATGAACCAACCCGGTGACAGAATGTGGAAACACTGATCCCATTCAAAGGTCTCATCACCCGCAAAACATTCTGCGTCTCACACATATAAAATGTTCTATGTGCCAGGCAGATCTCACACGTATAAAACAAATTCTTTGTGGTTGGTGAGAGAACAGTGTGGTGCCAAGGGGAGGAGAGGGGGGGGGGGGGGGGGGGGGGGTCACTCTTCCTCCTCCTTTTGTTTTTTTCCCCCAAAGAGTGTGTGAGATTATAGGGGACTGGTGCCACTGTGGCTTTTGTCTTTCCTTGGAATATGGTTGTCAGGAAGTGGATGGAGCTGTGCAGGGTGGAGAGAGGGTGGGATGGAGCTGTGCAGGGTGGAGAGAGGGTGTGATGGAGCTGTGCAGGGTGGAGAGAGGGTGGGATGGAGCTGTGCAGGGTGGAGAGAGGGTGGGATGGAGCTGTGCAGGGTGGAGAGAGGGTGGGATGGAGCTGTGCAGGGTGGAGAGAGGGTGGGATGGAGCTGTGCAGGGTGGAGAGAGGGTGGGATGGAGCTGTGCAGGGTGGAGAGAGGGTGTGATGGAGCTGTGCAGGGTGGAGAGAGGGTGGGATGGAGCTGTGCAGGGTGGAGAGAGGGTGGGATGGAGCTGTGCAGGGTGGAGAGAGGGTGGGATGGAGCTGTGCAGGGTGGAGGGAGGGTGTGATGGAGCTGTGCAGGGTGGAGAGAGGGTGTGATGGAGCTGTGCAGGGTGGAGAGAGGGTGTGATGGAGCTGTGCAGGGTGGAGAGAGGGTGTGATGGAGCTGTGCAGGGTGGAGAGAGGGTGGGATGGAGCTGTGCAGGGTGGAGAGAGGGTGGGATGGAGCTGTGCAGGGTGGAGAGAGGGTGTGATGGAGCTGTGCAGGGTGGAGAGAGGGTGGGATGGAGCTGTGCAGGGTGGAGAGAGGGTGGGATGGAGCTGTGCAGGGTGGAGAGAGGGTGTGATGGAGCTGTGCAGGGTGGAGAGAGGGTGTGATGGAGCTGTGCAGGGTGGAGAGAGGGTGGGATGGAGCTGTGCAGGGTGGAGAGAGGGTGTGATGGAGCTGTGCAGGGTGGAGAGAGGGTGGGATGGAGCTGTGCAGGGTGGAGAGAGGGTGTGATGGAGATCACCTGTGCAGGGTGGAGATGGAGCTGTGCAGGGAGGGTGTGATGGGGCTGTGCAGGGTGGAGGGAGGGTGGGATGGAGATCACCTGTGCAGGGTGTGATGGGGCTGTGCAGGGTGGAGGGAGGGTGGGATGGAGATCACCTGTGCAGGGTGTGATGGGGCTGTTCAGGGTGGAGGGAGGGTGGTGTTGTGTGTGTGACCTCCTCATCCAGGTCTCTGTCCCTGTGAGGCGCAGGCCTACGTTTGTAACTTCCTCCTTGTGTCCCAGCCGTGATTTAGACTTTCGCCACGTTTCTTCAATTTATCACCGGAAATTCAACAGTGAATAACTAAAAGCAGAGACATCAGCTACTGTATATATCCTACTGTATATATATATCCATCATCTACTGTATATATCCATCAGCTACTGTATATATCCTACTGTATATATATATCCATCATCTACTGTATATATCCATCAGCTACTGTATATATCCATCAGCTACTGTATATATCCTACTGTATATATATATCCATCATCTACTGTATATATCCATCAGCTACTGTATATATCCTACTGTATATATCCATCAGCTACTGTATATATCCATCAGCTACTGTATATATCATACTGTATATATCCACCAGCTACTGTATATATCCATCAGCTACTGTATATATCCATCAGCTACTGTATATATCCATCATCTACTGTATATATCCATCAGCTACTGTATATATCCACCAGCTACTGTATATATCCATCAGCTACTGTATATATCCATCAGCTACTGTATATATCCATCAGCTACTGTATATATCCATCATCTACTGTATATATCCACCAGCTACTGTATATATCCACCAGCTACTGTATATATCCACCAGCTACTGTATATATCCACCAGCTACTGTATATATCCATCAGCTACTGTATATACCCTACTGTATATATCAATCAGCTACTGTATATATCCTACTGTATATATCATACTGTATATATCCTACTGTATATATCCACCAGCTACTGTATATATCCTACTGTATATATCCATCAGCTACTGTATATATCCACCAGCTACTGTATATATCCATAATCTACTGTATATATCCATCATCTACTGAATATATCCTACTGTATATGCCCTACTGTATATATCCATCATCTACTGTATATATCCTACTGTATATGTCCTACTGTATATATCCAGCATCTACTGTATATATCCATCAGCTACTGTATATATCCATCATCTACTGTATATATCCATCATCTACTGAGTAGATATCCATCATCTACTGTATATATCCATCATCTACTGTATATATCCATCAGCTACTGTATATATCCATCATCTACTGTATATATCCTACTGTATATATCCACCAGCTACTGTATATATCCATCATCTACTGTATATATCCATCAGCTACTGTATATATCCATCATCTACTGTATATATACATCATCTACTGTATATATCCATCAGCTACTGTATATATCCATCATCTACTGTATATATCCTACTGTATATATCCATCAGCTACTGTATATATCCTACTGTATATATCTATCAGCTACTGTATATATCCATCATCTACTGTATATATCCATCATCTACTGTATATATCCATCATCTACTGTATATATCCATCATCTGCTGTATATATCCATCATCTACTGTATATATCCATCAGCTACTGTATATATCCATCAGCTACTGTATATATCCTACTGTATATGTCCTACTGTATATATCCATCAGCTACTGTATATATCCATCAGCTACTGTATATATCATACTGTATATATCCATCATCTACTGTATATATCCATCAGCTACTGTATATATCCATCAGCTACTGTATATATCCATCAGCTACTGTATATATCGATCAGCTACTGTATATATCCTACTATATATATCCACCAGCTACTGTATATATCATCAGCTACTGTATATATCCTACTGTATATATCCTACTGTATATATCCATCAGCTACTGTATATGTCCTACTGTATATATCCATCAGCTACTGTATATATATCCATCATCTACTGTATATATCCATCAGCTACTGTATATATCCATCATCTACTGTATATATCCATCATCTACTGTATATATCCTACTGTATATATCCATCATCTACTGTATATATCCATCAGCTACTGTATATATCCATCATCTACTGTATATATCCATCATCTACTGTATATATCCATCAGCTACTGTATATATCCATCATCTACTGTATATATCCTACTGTATATATCCATCAGCTACTGTATATATCCTACTGTACATATCTATCAGCTACTGTATATATCCACCATCTACTGTATATATCCATCATCTACTGTATATATCCATCATCTACTGTATATATCCATCATCTGCTGTATATATCCATCATCTACTGTATATATCCATCAGCTACTGTATATATCCATCATCTACTGTATATATCCTACTGTATATATCCATCAGCTACTGTATATATCCACCAGCTACTGTATATATCCATCAGCTACTGTATATATCCAGCAGCTACTGTATATATCCATCATATACTGTATATATCCTACTGTATATATCCATCAGCTACTGTATATATCCATCATCTACTGTACATGTCCATCAGCTACTGTAAATATCCACCAGCTACTGTACATGTCCATCATCTACTGTATATATCCATCAGCTACTGTACATGTCCATCATCTACTGTATATATCCATCAGCTACTGTATATATTCACCAGCTACTGTATATATCCTACTGTATATATCCACCAGCTACTGTATATATCCATCATCTACTGTATATATCCATCAGCTACTGTATATATCCTACTGTATATATCAATCAGCTACTGTATATATCCATCAGCTACTGTATATATCCATCATCTACTGTATATATCCATCATCTACTGAGTAGATATCCATCATCTACTGTATATATCCATCATCTACTGTATATATCCATCAGCTACTGTATATATCCATCATCTACTGTATATATCCTACTGTATATATCCACCAGCTACTGTATATATCCATCATCTACTGTATATATCCATCAGCTACTGTATATATCCATCATCTACTGTATATATACATCATCTACTGTATATATCCATCAGCTACTGTATATATCCATCATCTACTGTATATATCCTACTGTATATATCCATCAGCTACTGTATATATCCTACTGTATATATCTATCAGCTACTGTATATATCCATCATCTACTGTATATATCCATCATCTACTGTATATATCCATCATCTACTGTATATATCCATCATCTGCTGTATATATCCATCATCTACTGTATATATCCATCAGCTACTGTATATATCCATCAGCTACTGTATATATCCTACTGTATATGTCCTACTGTATATATCCATCAGCTACTGTATATATCCATCAGCTACTGTATATATCATACTGTATATATCCATCATCTACTGTATATATCCATCAGCTACTGTATATATCCATCAGCTACTGTATATATCCATCAGCTACTGTATATATCGATCAGCTACTGTATATATCCTACTATATATATCCACCAGCTACTGTATATATCATCAGCTACTGTATATATCCTACTGTATATATCCTACTGTATATATCCATCAGCTACTGTATATGTCCTACTGTATATATCCATCAGCTACTGTATATATATCCATCATCTACTGTATATATCCATCAGCTACTGTATATATCCATCATCTACTGTATATATCCATCATCTACTGTATATATCCTACTGTATATATCCATCATCTACTGTATATATCCATCAGCTACTGTATATATCCATCATCTACTGTATATATCCATCATCTACTGTATATATCCATCAGCTACTGTATATATCCATCATCTACTGTATATATCCTACTGTATATATCCATCAGCTACTGTATATATCCTACTGTACATATCTATCAGCTACTGTATATATCCACCATCTACTGTATATATCCATCATCTACTGTATATATCCATCATCTACTGTATATATCCATCATCTGCTGTATATATCCATCATCTACTGTATATATCCATCAGCTACTGTATATATCCATCATCTACTGTATATATCCTACTGTATATATCCATCAGCTACTGTATATATCCACCAGCTACTGTATATATCCATCAGCTACTGTATATATCCAGCAGCTACTGTATATATCCATCATATACTGTATATATCCTACTGTATATATCCATCAGCTACTGTATATATCCATCATCTACTGTACATGTCCATCAGCTACTGTAAATATCCACCAGCTACTGTACATGTCCATCATCTACTGTATATATCCATCAGCTACTGTACATGTCCATCATCTACTGTATATATCCATCAGCTACTGTATATATTCACCAGCTACTGTATATATCCTACTGTATATATCCACCAGCTACTGTATATATCCATCATCTACTGTATATATCCATCAGCTACTGTATATATCCTACTGTATATATCAATCAGCTACTGTATATATCCATCATCTACTGTATATATCCACCAGCTACTGTATATATCCACCAGCTACTGTATATATCCATCAGCTACTGTATATATCCTACTGTATATATCCTACTGTATATATCCATCAGCTACTGTATATATCCATCATCTACTGTATATGTAACTGAGGGGTACAATTCCCTGACTGTATTGATAAGTATGGTATCATTAAACCACTACCACTTGATGTACTTTAACTTCTGGCCATACAGTACACGATATCTAAGTATGATGAACACTTTCCCACATATGAAATCAAGTCCACACAAATATAACAGTCGAAGGTTTAATATAGCAAAAGGTATATACAACATTCACTTAATTACATTTATGATTTGAATGCACTTGTAAGGCAAATGAGTATTCGTAGGCAAATCAACACTGAATGTCCAATCTCTGGTTACGCAGGAAGCAAGTATACAACCTGGTTCTTTAGGGAACTATAGCGATGGTACTTAAGGATTATAGCGGGATACTAAAGGGGTCCTGCTGGTTGTAAGTCAGTAGGGGGGGGGGTTTGGAGAGCCGTCAGCTGCATCCCATCTGGCCAACGATTCCTGGGGAGAATTCAGGTACAGAACACAGTGCCCGCAGGATCTTGATCCACAGATGAATACACTTGGGCCCTCTTGTAGACGGTAGCTGTAGGCTGTAGGTCCACAACGAAGGAGAAGCGAGGCGGCCTCGGTCTGGGTTGAGCGCCGTCTCACCTGGGCTCCTCTCGGGGGTAATTCCAACACTCACCGGCGTTGGCTGTTATCCGCTCCACAAATCAAAGCACCCAAAGCAAATAGATATTCCATGCCGTATAGGCACAGCAGTCGTCCGGGTAGGTAATCCAATGTGCAGGTCCCCCTCGGTCCTCGTCTAGAACTCCTCGGATGCAAGCACCACACGTGGTCTGCCCAGCCTGGTTAAGCTTCTAGATAACACGAGGAGGCGATGGGGGTGCTACTCACTTTAGAACTCGATACCGCACGATGCACCATACATAATAGACTATTATTAACTTAATAGAAATACGTCCCACTCGACGGTACAGTGCCAAACTATGACAATTCAGCTATGAATTTACACAAGGTCTCAATGCCTATTCTGGGGCCAAATAGGCCATACTGCACCACACGTGGGTCGTGGGTGAGGCTTCACGTCTGTTACTAGGTTGGAGGGTAAAGGACTAATGGACTAAAAGAAAGTTCTACTTTACTTGCGCCATATTTATATGCACGGTGAACAAATAGTACCATTCGTATTTCGGTAGCCGTATTCCTACGCGGAACCGGGGCTAGTTGGGACATGTTCGTCTGCACTATTGAACTTGACTCAAGGGGCTTGTCTGCTGGCGCCAGGTTCTTGTCCAATGAGAGAATGAACTATTATGGGCTGTAGTAGACTAAAGGGATATTCAGTGTATATGTACAAAGAATATACAAGGGATATCAAACGATATACAAATACTATTAAATATATATCCATAAATAAATATATATATTCGGTTTAATCTGATCCTTCACAACAGTATATATCGATCATCTACTGTATATATCCATCAGCTACTGTATATATCCATCATCTACTGTATATATCCATCAGCTACTGTATATATCCATCATCTACTGTATATATCCATCAGCTACTGTATATATCCACCAGATACTGTATATATCCATCAGCTACTGTATATATCCATCATCTACTGTATATATCCATCATCTACTGTATATATCCATCATCTACTGTATATATCCTACTGTATATATCCATCATCTACTGTATATATCCACCAGCTACTGTATATATCCATCAGCTACTGTATATATCCATCATCTACTGTATATATCCATCATCTACTGTATATATCCATCAGCTACTGTATATATCCATCATCTACTGTATATATCCATCAGCTACTGTATATATCCATCATCTACTGTATATATCCTACTGTATATATCCATCATCTACTGTATATATCCACCAGCTACTGTATATATCCATCAGCTACTGTATATATCCATAATCTACTGTATATATCCATCATCTACTGTATATATCCATCAGCTACTGTATATATCCATCATCTACTGTATATATCGATCAGCTACTGTATATATCCACCAGCTACTGTATATATCCACCAGCTACTGTATATATCCATCAGCTACTGTATATATCCATCATCTACTGTATATATCCACCAGCTACTGTATATATCCACCAGCTACTGTATATATCCATCAGCTACTGTATATACCCTACTGTATATATCAATCAGCTACTGTATATATCCTACTGTATATATCATACTGTATATATCCTACTGTATATATCCACCAGCTACTGTATATATCCTACTGTATATATCCATCAGCTACTGTATATATCCATCAGCTACTGTATATATCCATAATCTACTGTATATATCCATCATCTACTGAATATATCCTACTGTATATGCCCTACTGTATATATCCATCATCTACTGTATATATCCTACTGTATATGTCCTACTGTATATATCCATCATCTACTGTATATATCCATCAGCTACTGTATATATCCATCATCTACTGTATATATCCTACTGTATATATCCATCAGCTACTGTATATATCCATCATCTACTGTATATATCCATCATCTACTGTATATATACATCATCTACTGTATATATCCATCAGCTACTGTATATATCCATCATCTACTGTATATATCCTACTGTATATATCCATCAGCTACTGTATATATCCTACTGTATATATCTATCAGCTACTGTATATATCCATCATCTACTGTATATATCCATCATCTACTGTATATATCCAGCATCTACTGTATATATACATTTACATTTAGTCATTTAGCTGACGCTTTTATCCAAAGCGACTTACAAGTTCTGTGCGACAAGACAGCAAGAAGGGTATAACTCTATCAGCTGAGTAACAATGTTCATCAAAGTGTTGCGTGTTACAGTGTAGGTTAGTTTATTAGGACAAGTGCATGACATTAAGGTTAGTCGGGGTTAGATTTTTTTTTTTTTTTTTTTTTTATCATTTCAGATAATTGTTGAAGAAGTGAGTCTTTAGTCGACGGCGAAAGATTGGACGGGATTCGGCTGTCCTAACTGGGATGGGTAGTTCATTCCACCATTGTGGGGCAAGGACTGAGAATAGGCGGCTTCTCTTTGATGACCCTCCGGGAGCTTGGATAGGAGTAGATCTGAGGCGGCCAGAAGACGCAGAGCGTAGGGGTCTTGAGGGTGTGTAGTTAGAGACCATTGACCGGAGGTAGGCGGGAGCGGTTCCCTTTGCCGCACGGTATGCTAGGTCGAGGGCCTTGAAGCGGATACGTGCAGCAATGGGGAGCCAGTGCAGGTCCCTAAGAAGTGGGGTGACATGGGCTGACTTCGGTAGGTTTGAGATCAGGCGGGCCGCTGCATTTTGAATGAGTTGAAGAGACTTGGTGGCAGTGGCCGGGAGGCCAGCTAGCAGTGCGTTGCAGTAGTCGAGGCGGGAGATGACTGTTGATTGGACGAGGAGTTGGGTGGCTTCTTTTGTCAGGAAGGGGCGTATCCTTCTGACGTTGCTCAGGAGGAATCTGCAGGTTCTGGTTGTCGCTGCGATGTGAGCAGAGAAGTTCAACTGGTCGTCGAGGACAACACCAAGGTTCTTGGCGGTCGGCGACGCGGTCACAGCTGCATTCTCGACTGTGATGGAGAGGTCGGTCAGGGGGGAGGATTTGGCCGGCAGGTGGAGCAATTCTGTTTTGCTTAGGTTCAGTTTGAGGTGGTTGGTCGTCATCCAGGCGGAGATGTCGGACAGACAGGCCGAGATCCGCTCAGAGACGTGGATATCTGAGGGAGGGAAGGAGAGGAAGAGTTGAGTATCATCGGCATAACAATGATATGAGAAGCCATGAGATGTGATAATGTTACCCAGTGATTTAGTGTAGAGGGAGAAGAGAAGGGGTCCTAGGACCGAGCCCTGGGGGACACCCGTCCGGAGGGGGCGGATGGCCGACAGAGTCCCTCTCCATGACACTTGGTAGGAGCGGTCATTGAGGTATGATGTCAGCCATGTCAGCGCAGATCCAGCCACTCCCATTCCTGCGAGGGCCGCGAGGAGGATCTGATGGTTGACTGTGTCGAAGGCTGCAGATAGATCTAGGAGAATCAGGACAGAGGAGAGGCCTTTCGCTTTTGCTAAGTGAAGTGCCTCTGTGACCGCAATGAGGGCCGTTTCTGTGGAGTGGCCAGTCCATATATCCATCATCTGCTGTATATATCCATCATCTACTGTATATATCCATCAGCTACTGTATATATCCATCAGCTACTGTATATATCCTACTGTATATGTCCTACTGTATATATCCATCAGCTACTGTATATATCCATCAGCTACTGTATATATCATACTGTATATATCAATCATCTACTGTATATATCCATCAGCTACTGTATATATCCATCAGCTACTGTATATATCGATCAGCTACTGTATATATCCTACTATATATATCCACCAGCTACTGTATATATCATCAGCTACTGTATATATCCTACTGTATATATCCTACTGTATATATCCATCAGCTACTGTATATGTCCTACTGTATATATCCATCAGCTACTGTATATATATCCATCATCTACTGTATATATCCATCAGCTACTGTATATATCATCAGCTACTGTATATATCCATCATCTACTGTATATATCCATCAGCTACTGTATATATCCATCATCTACTGTATATATCCATCATCTACTGTATATATCCTACTGTATATATCCATCATCTACTGTATATATCCAGCATCTACTGTATATATCCATCACCTACTGTATATATCATACTGTATATATCCATCATCTACTGTATATATCCATAATCTACTGTATATATCCATCAGCTACTGTATATATCCATCAGTTACTGTATATATCCATCAGCTACTGTATATATCCACCAGCTACTGTATATATCCATCATCTACTGTATATATATATATATATATATATATATATATATCTACTGTATTTATCCACCATCGACTGTTGCCTCTGATGTTTCTCACTTCTGTTGGGGCTATTTGAAAATTCATTGGTTTGGACGGGAATCAAAACGTTAGGTTATGACTATAACCAAGTTCTGTTAGTTAGGGGCGATGCTTGGCATCGCTACTGCACTATCTCGCGTACGTGCACGCGTACTGAATAAACCACAAATGTACCTCTAATACCAGTATTAGTCTGACCACACCCCTCATCAGCTTACCTTCATAAGCAGGTGTGTGGTCACCTGCTCTCCTCCTTCCCAAGCTTTCACCACAAGGTGAGGACAAGGGCTGCAGCGGCGTCCGATGCCAAGCATCGCCCCTAACTAACAGAACTTGGTTATAGTCATAACCTAACGTTCTGTATCGTTAGTGGCTTAGCTTGGCATCGCTACTGCACAAGGGAGGCCAAGCGGAGCCACTTGGCTGACAAATACACCCCGCTGACAGCCCCCCAAAACCATCAGAACAGGGAGGGCCGAGCCCCCCCGACCCCCCCTAATGGAGGGTAGCCCCCCTATTAGGGACGTCACGGGAGGGCGACGGACCCGACCGTGCGAAGAGGCACTCAAGCAACTCAACGCACAGGGTGAGCAGACCGTGGCTTGACCCCACGACTACACACACGCACAACCCGCATGCCACCCGGGAACGAACGGAGGAACAACCTCGTTACTGCCCCCAGAATCACGGGGTCAAGGGCAAACCCAACCCCGTGGCAAGGCCGTAGCAGCGGAGCACGAAGGAAGACCCAGACCCACCAAAAGGACTGGACTCCCTGGAATGGGGGCCCGGAGAAGTCCATGATGCCAGCATCAAGACCCCACCAGGTGGGCACGTAGTGCCCCGCCCCCCACATCGCCAGCGTATTCGGACAAAGGCCCCTCAGTTACTGCACCTGGTATTCCCAGGCGGAACCAACCAGGCCAGAACCTGCCCAGCTTCCGAGATCGGACGAGACCGGGCGTGTTCAGGTCGGTATGGCCGTAAGCCGAGCGGGCCCCGTCCCCCCAATAGTACACCGCCTGGCACACTGACCCTGCAGAATAGGCAGTCAGCATGGCCGTAAGCACACAAAAAAGGTTAACCAACGGAAGCAGGCAGCGCACCGGGGAAAAACCAGGCAACAGGCTGTTAACCCTAGCCTGGAGACTGCGGACGAGACAGGCGCCAGAGGGGACAGCTGAACACAGCCGCCCCGGCGGAAGGAGCGTAAGCTGGCGGTGTTGCATGACCAAGCCTCCATTTAACAACCCCCACCCAGAGGGGTCGAGGCAGAGAAGGCTGACACGATTGGCAGACGTCATGAACGTGCAGGGGCACCCTCAAACGGTGAACCCGGGAGTTGACACTGCTCCAACACACCAGGGAATCAACCACCTCGGTGTTACCCAATGCGGTGGTTGTTCCTATAACCCCTCAAGAAAAAACTCCAAAACACACCTGCGGGTATACACCGGCTATACCGCAGTACAAGTGTTCCAGTTTCCAAAAAGGGTTAACCCAGGCCTACGGGTCGCAAACATCACTTCGGACCGGGCCTGGCGGTACGGGAAGCACAGGGTCACCAGAGGAGGTCAAAAAACCACCCCCACAGGCCCCTCTTCGCCATGCGTGAGAGAGGAGCGAAAAATAATGGAGAACCAGCCCCTAAGCACACCGTACCTGGTATTCCCCGGCGGTCTCCCAACCAAGTACTAACCAGGACCAACCTGTGTAGCGGCCGAGATCCGACGAGATCGAGCGCGTACAGAATGGCATGGCTGTAAGCCATGACGACAGTGCTGAGTAAAAACATACCCAACCAGGGTCTCCATAGCGCTTAACCCTGTGACACCCAGACCGACCTGGCATTTTTCCCCCTGAAAAAAGCCCAAGTCCCTCAGGGTACCAGAACAGCAGATCTGCATCCCCGGCGGACAACGGGTTCAACTGATCTGGACCAGCGTGACCAGAACCAGTCCCGTGCCCTAACCACGCCGACATGCCTACTCCAGGAGAAGGGCAGATATGCGTGTTGATCTTAACATGAAAAGAAGGCGCCACCCAGACGTCGGGACGAACCGCGCCTGGTGGCCCACCCCAAGGGCGTGAGACCCCACTACATATGTTCAGATCCATCCCGTCATCATCCCCCAGACATGAACGAGAATCCGTCGACAACCCACCCAGGTCATGGGATGTGGTCGCCGGAAGAGGAAAAACCCCCATCTCAGTTGCTTTATAAAAACGCTGTTTCAACCACAAGCAACTAAGGCGTGCCAGTCAATCGCCTGTTTACAGCGAGCTAGCACTATACGTGCGTCGGGACACACCCCCATCAATGAACAGGCTATTTAGACCTGTCATTGAATCCCCAAGGTGCCCAGGGGAACGACAAGAGGGGTGTGACACTCCCTAACTCCAACACTTCTGGAATAGAAAGAAGGAAGCATCAACAGTATGTATCCCAGTCTACACAGCCGGGGTAAAAAATGTTCACATTTTTACATCCCACCACCCTCCCATAGGAAAGAGACGGGGATCCCCAGAGAGACTTCCCACGCGAGCTGTACAGATTGAAAAGAATATATTGCACCTTGAGCCATGTAAAAAACTGGTTTTAGGGCCTCCGGGGAAGAGGCACCGAACCCATACACACTCAATAAACGAATTGAATCGAATATACATACAATAGAAAAAGGACCCTTCTAGAGGGTCCACTCACTTTGACAATCTGAGGAGGAAGGCTCTGTACTCTGATGGAGGCTTCCTCACATGGAAGAAGGAGTCCGAACTCACAGAAGGCCTGAGTAGGCGCTTGGTGAGGAGGAGCCCTGACCACCCCCCCTGAAAACAGATCCATCACATGGACCTGAACAGCACACGGAAGTCCTACCAACAGAGACGCGCACGGTGACGTACTCTATGGCGGGGGAATTCCTGCGGTGCACACGCCCAATATACCAGGCCGTGGGACCAGGAACTCCCTCCCCCCCCCCCCCCCCCCCCCCCCCGTAACGTGCCGAACCGCCACGTGACGGGAACCTTGAAGGACAGGGGGTGTACCCCTGACCGACAGAACAATGGGGAGAGGAAAGGTTACCAGTTCACCCCTTTACGACCCCACACCCATGATACGACGTAACGACAAAAAGAGAATATGACACAGTCATAGTCAGCTCTATGAAGCGTTCCACAGCTCCACACAGCGCACGAGCTAACCTGCTATCTGATTTTTACTAAGGAAAAACACAGAATAGAGAGGGCTCTAAGAACCCCGGTCCAACATACACATGTGCTTCTGTGGCCAGTACAACCCAGTTGTAGGTCACATGACACACACAACCCATCATCACCTACAAAAAATGGCAAAAACACTCAACAGAGGAACGCCGTTTTTTTCACAATGAGAGAATACATCATTCTTGATTAGTATCGACCACAGGCCTTGCTAAGCACACATGACAGCAACCAAACCAATTTCCCTTTAGGAAATAAGTTTCTCCAGCAGATTTAGCACAACCTCAGCAATCAAGCTGAGAGTTACATCGTATCCCTACCACACAAAAGACACAATTAACGCACAACATGTCTGATAGGAGGTGATAAAGTCCCCAGGGAACCGGGGGGGGAAACACAATCCTCCTATTTTACCCTCAATACGGCCAGTTAAAACAGGAAAACCTGTTAATGTGTGAACTCACTGTTCATTGTCATTACAGTCTGAGAAAGAACATTCTTTTACTCACTCGTCACCAAGCATAGCTTCATAGGTTAGTTGCCTTAGTAGTGAGTACACGGTACACATAAACACCATGATGTTTCTCACACAACAACCAGATCAATACATCACGACCTGCACGGAGAAGCTAACTGCCAGTGACAAAAACAGCTCACACACAACCCGCAACGTATCTCAAATGCATTGCAACAACACACGTTTTGGGAAAAAACACCGTTATTCACAATACATTTAGCAAGGTAAAACCAGAAGACGTGTTATGAGGTCTGGCCAACCCCGTACCTGCCCGGAACGCAGATCAGCGAAGTGCAGTCACAAGCCACCGTAGAACACAGCCGTCCCGTGTTGTTCGATCCGGGCAGCGTCGCCGCTCCACCAGTCGCTACAGTCCTCTTTGTTGACGCAATCCCCGTCTAGGCTCAGGCAGGGTCGACGAACATCCCCTGTCAAGGATGACGTCGTGGTCAAGAGTGTAAAACATGTTAAAAATCAAAGCACGTTCAACAGAATAGCATCAAGCTAACGGCTGCTCCAACTGTTCGGGTGCTATTGCTTCCGCTCGCGGGACGCCGATCTACGACGCACGCGATCAGGAGCGAGCTCCCGGCGGCGCGCGAGAAGCCAAGCTACCCCGCGCCAGGCCACCGACCGGCTAACCGTAAGCTATGAACATGTAAACAATGACATAACACTCACCCAGACAGGCCGCCGTTCTGAACCCTCCTCACTTTTTAAGAGAAAAGAGAAAAACAAGACGTCAACACCGCTTCACAACGGTGACATTAACACGTCCGGCGGAATCAGCACAGTACCAACTGGCCTGTATAGCTGACTTTGAACATGAATCTGCCGCTATCGCACATTACATGCACATATCCCCTCGTGAAGGAATACTCTCATTTGGATATGAAAGATGGGGTCTTAACACGGTGACAGAGAGAATCCACTCGTCCAGAACACACAGGGATCACCAGTGTCAATGGTCGCGGCCCACTAGTTAAAACTATAATGGTCGCCAGACCAAGGCCTTCTGTCGCCTAGACGGCTAAACAAAGGACCCTAGCCTGGGGCCGGTTTCCATAAACTTTGTCAAGTAGCCCCCATAGCACTAACAGACAAGTGGAGCCCGCCAGCAAACACTACTCACCCAACCTGGAACGCACCGCTCCTCACAACAGCGGCATGTCCGACAGTTCAGCTGTGGCCTGACAGGTTTCACCCCAACAAACACAGCAAGGAACTGCAGTTGAGAAGCATGCAGCGGCGTGCTCCCAATACGAAAACCGGTGGAGGGTTTGTAGAATGATCATCATCTTCTAGACACTCCAGTACGAAGACAATATCGCCGTATTTTCTCGAAAATAGTGAGAGAGAAAATAAAGATATGATGTCAACGTATCCTTGTTTCCCAAGCTGTTCCTAATCCAATTTCTTCCATCATGGTGTCAAGTGTGGGGATCTACCGAGGCACCTCTTCCTTGTGGTGAAAGCGAGAAGGAGGAGAGCAGGTGACCACACACCTGCTTATGAAGGTAAGCTGATGAGGGGTGTGGTCAGACTAATACTGGTATTAGAGGTACATTTGTGGTTTATTCAGTACGCGTGCACGTACGCGAGATAGTGCAGTAGCGATGCCAAGCTAAGCCACTAACGATACAGAACGGGGGTCTGGACCCCGGGCAGAGACACAGGCAGTAAACGTCCATGTTGGAAAAACACAAACGTATTATCTGTTTGTGTTAACGGTTCCCGGTCGCGGCTCACGGCGACGTGATGAAGTGACGTCATCAGTTTGTGCCTCTCTGTATCGAAAACTTTGTCCATTTCCGGGTTTTTTTCGGCGTGGCATTATGACGTGTCCTTGAAACTACACGCTACTTTTTATTTTGTCTTGATAAACCAATAAATGAATGAACCAGGATCATTTCAATTCGATGCTAAATAAACTTTTACGCATGCGTAAAATGTGCCAGATATAATTTTACATGCGTTACATTTTTATCAATATCTTGGTCATTTTCTTAGATAGAATGAAACGGAAATGTTTGGGAGGAAGTGACGAAGGAGGCGGACGTTTACTGCCAGAAAGCAAGAGTATAAGAAGTCTCCATGTGCGCGTAAAATCTGTCCAAAAGATAATTTCTGTGGGACAACACCGTTTTTTTTAGTAGTTATAGTTTATAGTTAGTAGTTCGACTTGTATAGCAGTAGTAGTAGTTGTAGTAGTAGCAGTAATAGTAGTAGTAGTAGTAGAAGTAGTAGTAGTTGTAGTAGCAGTAGTAGTAGTAGTAGTAGTAGTAGTATTAGTAGACTTTAGTAGTAGTAGTAGTTTGAGCTAACATGCGTCGAAGTCAGCGTGCTAGCAATGTGCCCATGTGGAGGTCCCTCTACGCTGGAGATCAAGACATGAGAGATCTATTTGGTGATGATACAGATGAAGAAGTATCTTCAGATGGTTCTGATCATGATGACGTTGATGATCCATCGTTTGTTGGTGATGGTGACGAAAGGTCCACTGATCATGACGACAATGAAAGGTAAAGACACTTATTTTGGACTTTGATTGCTTTTGTTTTTGTCAAACTTGTTGGGAAAGGCAAAGAAAGGCTTTCACATGATAAGTGCACATGATGAATGCACATGATAAGTGTACATGCTAAGTGTACATGATGAATGTACATGACAAGTGTACATGCTAAGTGTAAATGCTAAGTGTACATGATGAATGTACATTACAAGTGTACATGATGAATGTACATGTACATGACAAGTGTACATGATGAATGCACATGATAAGTGTACATGCTAAGTGTACATGATGAATGTACATGACAAGTGTACATGCTAAGTGTAAATGCTAAGTGTACATGATGAATGTACATGTACATGACAAGTGTACATGATGAATGCACATGATAAGTGTACATGCTAAGTGTACATGATGAATGTACATGACAAGTGTACATGCTAAGTGTAAATGCTAAGTGTACATGATGAATGTACATGTACATGACAAGTGTACATGATGAATGTAAATGACAAGTGTACATTATAAATGTACATGATAAGTGTACATGGTAAGTGTGCATCAAGAGATTCCTTGTTGAATGTTGAAAATAATGTGCTTTTTATTGTTTTCTACAGTGAGGAGGAGGAAGGAGCAGAAGGAGCAGAAACTCTGCCTTCAACCAGTTCTGTGAGACATGGAAGGAGGGCACAAGACAGGTGAGAGACTTATTATTATTATTATTATTATTATTATTATTATTATTATTATTATTATTATTATTATTATTATTATTATTATTATTATTATTATTATTATTATTATTATTATTACTGCTTTTGTTTTAGTTATTACTCTGTTCATAAAAGTTGAAAATAATGTATTTTTACATGTCATTGTCTACACAGCAATGATTTGCCTGGGACATCTAGGGGGGCAGGGCGTGCCCAAGCCCGGTCCAGGTCAAGAAATGACCCAGACAGGTGAGAGACTTATTATGGATGTGTATTGCTTTTTTATTATTACTAGGTTTGCAGACGTTGTACGCAATATATACAGAATGGAATATTGAGTGTATATACAGTGTGTGTGTGTTGTATGAGCAGTGTTTTATATGTACAATGTGTGTGCCATTTATGTGCAGACATGATGAGCAGCCTGCTCCACGCCGACCCAGGACAACCCGGGCCAGGCCAAGACGTCCAGTCCAGGCAGGAGATCAGACGCCCTGGAAGACGGACAATGATCCTGATCCAGCCCCTCAGCCCCTCCGGTTCATGCCGCGCAGACCCCCAGGACCGCAGCTAGACCCCCATGCCACGTATACACCCAAGGAGCTCTTCATGCTGTATTTTTCCATGGATACCATGAAGACCCTGTGTATCAACACTAACAAGAACGCGGCAAAGAACCAGGCAAGTTTCAAGTTTCTTTATTAGCTGTAGTTTTATATGAAATGCTTTTTCCTGTAAAATGTGACTAACTGAGTTACAATACAATATACAGGCACGGGGGCAAAAGACCAAGTGGGAGGATGTCCAGGCCGATGAATTGTACAAGTTCATCGGCCTGCTGCTGTACATGGGGCTCGTCCCACTGTCTGCGCTCCAGGACTTCTGGAGGGTCAAACACCTTCTCTCTGTGCCCCTACCAAGAATGGTCATGTTCCGGGACAGATTCAGGTATAATATATATTCCTGTATAGTGTACATCGTGTCCCATATGTTACTTATGTTTATAGTGTCGTTATATGACTTATAATATGACTTTGACTTCAGGTCAATCTTGTGGAACCTCCACCTGAGCGATCCCGAGGAGGATGCCAGGAACGACGCCAGGAAGGGAACACCGGAACACGACAAACTGTTCCGCATCAAGCCGCTCATCCTCGACATTGGTGAGGCCTGCAAGGTGCACTACCACCCTAAGCGGCAACTGGCAGTGGATGAGAGGATGGTGGCCACGAGGGCACACACCGGCATGACGCAGTACATGAAGGACAAGCCGACCAAATGGGGGGTCAAACTGTTTGTGCTCGCTGACTCGGATAACGGCTACACCATCGGCTTCAATGTTTACCTAGGGAAGGCACACGTTCATACAAGTGAACACGGCATCACATATGATGCTGTTGTGGACCTCCTTGATACAGGATGGCTTGGGACTGGATATCACATTTATGTTGATAACTACTACACCAGTCCCAAGCTGTTCAAGGACTTGCTGGCCATGAAGCTGGGAGCCTGTGGAACCTACAGGGAGATCAGGAAAGACGTTCCCAAGGGGAGACCTAATGCCCTCAGGATGAAGTGTGAGAGAGGTCTCATCCGCTGGATCAGAGAGGGGTCCCTGGTCTTCGTGAAGTGGATGGACACAAAGTTGGTATGTATGTGTGTGTATGTATGTATGTATGTATGTATGTATGTATGTATGTATGTATGTATGTATGTATGTATGTATGTATGTATGTATGTATGTATGTATGTATGTATGTATGTATGTATGTATGTATGTATTTGTTATTCTTATTCGTGACTTTGTTCTGTCTAAATGTCTACTGTGAGCAATTTGTAGTGTCAAATTTCTAATGATTCATTTCTATTCTATTCTATCTAGGTGTCTGTGTGCTCCACCATCCACCCAGCAATCACACCTCCTGGTCAGAAGGTCAAGAGGAGGGTCAAGGCGGCCGATGGGACCTGGTCGGTTGTCTGGTTTCCGTGCCCCACCCCTGTGATCGAGTATAACAAACACATGGGCGGAGTCGACCTATCCGACCAGCTGATCCAGTATTACTCGACCCACCGGAGAACTGGCCGGTGGTATCGCACCATCTTCTTCCACTGTCTCGACATTGCTACCACCAACGCCTACATTCTGCACTGCGAGATATGTGAGGCGAAGCAGGAAGCGCATCTCTCCCACAAGGAGTTCATTTCAGTGATGATGGGGGAGCTGTGTGGACTGGACAGCACAGGAGCTCCTCTTGACAGGACCGCAAGCCATCTCCCTGTTCCCATCGCCCCTCCCGCAGCGGGCGCGGACAAGAGCCAGAAAGCCACCGCTGGCCGTAAGACCTGTGTCCGGTGCACCAAGGAGGGGAGAAGGAATCTGACCGCGTGGAAATGCCAGAGATGCGATGTCGCCCTCTGTCTAATTTTAGACCGCAACTGTTTTACAGAGTGGCACAATTGATCATGGAACACAGCCTCTCCTCCTGCTGGAACACAGCCTCTCCTCCTGCTGGAACACAGCCTCTCCTCCTGCCTCTCCTCCTGCTGGAACACAGCCTCTCCTCCTGCTGGAACACAGCCTCTCCTCCTGCTGGAACACAGTCTCTCCTCCTGCTGGAACACAGCCTCTCCTCCTGCTGGAACACAGTCTCTCCTCCTGCTGGAACACAGGCTCTCCTCCTGCTGGAACACAGCCTCTCCTCCTGCTGGAACACAGTCTCTCCTCCTGCTGGAACACAGGCTCTCCTCCTGCTGGAACACAGTCTCTCCTCCTGCTGGAACACAGTCTCTCCTCCTGCTGGAACACAGCCTCTCCTCCTGCTGGAACACAGTCTCTCCTGCTGGAACACAGTCTCTCCTCCTGCTGGAACACAGTCTCTCCTCCTGCTGGAACACAGTCTCTCCTCCTGCTGGAACACAGTCTCTCCTCCTGCTGGAACACAGTCTCTCCTCCTGCTGGAACACAGTCTCTCCTCCTGCTGGAACACAGCCTCTCCTCCACGCCTTTGTCCCCCATTGTCCTTGTGCTGGTCGATGTCCCAGGCAAATCATCGCTCTCGTTGTCGAGGACAACGGATGGGTCCTCATCCTCAATTTCGTCCTCCGATTCTATGTCCGACTCCGACTCCACTCCTATCATCCTGTATAATAATTCTTCGTCTTCTCCAAACATACTGTGTCTGTGCAGCTGGGACACACACATCACACGGGGCTCACCTCGCCTCATATTCAGCCTCTCCTCCTGCTGGAACACAGTCTCTCCTCCTGCTGGAACACAGTCTCTCCTCCTGCTGGAACACAGCCTCTCCTCCACGCCTTTGTCCCCCATTGTCCTTGTGCTGGTCGATGTCCCAGGCAAATCATCACTCTCGTTGTCGAGGACAACGGATGGGTCCTCATCCTCAATTTCGTCCTCCGATTCTATGTCCGACTCCGACTCCACTCCTATCATCCTGTATAATAATTCTTCGTCTTCTCCAAACATACTGTGTCTGTGCAGCTGGGACACACACATCACACGGGGCTCACCTCGCCTCATATTCAGCCTCTCCTCCTGCTGGAACACAGTCTCTCCTCCTGCTGGAACACAGTCTCTCCTCCTGCTGGAACACAGCCTCTCCTCCACGCCTTTGTCCCCCATTGTCCTTGTGCTGGTCGATGTCCCAGGCAAATCATCACTCTCGTTGTCGAGGACAACGGATGGGTCCTCATCCTCAATTTCGTCCTCCGATTCTATGTCCGACTCCGACTCCACTCCTATCATCCTGTATAATAATTCTTCGTCTTCTCCAAACATACTGTGTCTGTGCAGCTGGGACACACACATCACACGGGGCTCACCTCGCCTCATATTCAGCCTCTCCTCCTGCTGGAACACAGTCTCTCCTCCTGCTGGAACACAGTCTCTCCTCCTGCTGGAACACAGCCTCTCCTCCACGCCTTTGTCCCCCATTGTCCTTGTGCTGGTCGATGTCCCAGGCAAATCATCACTCTCGTTGTCGAGGACAACGGATGGGTCCTCATCCTCAATTTCGTCCTCCGATTCTATGTCCGACTCCGACTCCACTCCTATCATCCTGTATAATAATTCTTCGTCTTCTCCAAACATACTGTGTCTGTGCAGCTGGGACACACACATCACACGGGGCTCACCTCGCCTCATATTCTAACGTAAAAAAACAGCTCCAAAGAACTCCAAAAACGATTGTGCTGCTGCTGTTCAAAAGATACCTCTGCTTCTTTCTCCTGCTGGAACCCAGCCTCTCCTCCTGCTGGAACACAGTCTCTCCTCCACGCCTCAGTCATATGTGTACTGTATATGTATATTGAATATCCCACAATTGTGCGTTACCGTTTTGACAGGTGCAATATTTTTTTTTTGATACGCCTTAGGCATCCTGCACTCTATATGACTGCACTCTAGTCATATGTGTACTGTATATATGTATATTGAATATCCCACAATTTAATTATTTAATTATTTTTTACTTTTCTACTGTAAAACTTTTTTTTTTACTTTTTTTTGGAAAAAAATTACTTTTACTGACTTTGTAAAAGAAAAAGCATACTGGTGATAATTTCCAGTTGAGAATCAAAATTTCGTCTGTGTTTATTACCTGTGTATGGAGAAAATAATGCTTTGTAAATTGAATTCTGATCTGTTCTCTCTTGTTTATGTAAATATACTACCTGAGGGTGCATATCCACTGTTTTATATCCTTGATTTGATATGTTTGCATTGGTTCATACTAAAAAGAACACATTTTCTAAATCCGATTTTGTGTTTTGTGTTGTACATTATGCAGTATACAGTATATACAGTATTATACAATATGAAAACTAACTGTCAGGTCATATATGTGAGGCTGTGCTGAAAAAAAGATACAAAACATACCATGGTAAAACATTTTAAAACATTTTAAAATGGAAATTATACAATTTAAATCAAAATTAGCCAAAACATTGAAATATCCCAGGACCCAGAAGGGTTATTAACCAAGCGCAGGCCTCCATTAAAGCGACCAAAGTCATTTGGTACGTCAACACAGCGTGGCCAAAGCATATAAACTGTGCGACGTCGACCCTCACTTGTTGAGGATCTCCTTGTTCCCTCTGATGTAGCTCTTAAACAATGAGAGACCGAAGAGGGATATTAATTACAGAGGTAATGAAAGCCTCCAGTTGCACAAATAAACACAATGTCCTCAGCTGTTTCAAGCGTTACATGTTTATTTTTAAAAATATTTTTTTTTTAGGTCTGATAAATAATTAGAGGCAAATATTATTATTATTTTAAAAATTTTAAACAGGTTTAAATCACTGTTGTCGGTTTATTCTTTTCTGCATCAGTGGCACTGGCACATTATAGGCCCACACCAGCAGCAGGAGCGACACAAGCGTTGTTATTTATTAGCAAAAGGTGTGAAACAGTGCCACCTGCTGTTGAAAGTGTAGAGGGTAGGGTAGACTATTTCTTTTTAGAATCATTTTGGTAGTATTTGGTGAAATCTTTACATTACAACAGCTACCAATAAATAAAATGCTCTGAGGAAAAAAAGGTTGGTCTCTGTCAGTCCCAGCCAGGCCCTGTAATCAGACATTCTATGATCTCAGGTCAGCCTGAATGTCAACAACCAATCAGATTATTTTGGCCTGCCAAGTGGTGTTCCTGGGCCTGCGTCGGAAAACTACACAGTGTGCAAAACCGCCTGGCGATCAGAGGCTGGGAAAACATTATTTATTTGTTTAAATCCAGCTTGAAGCTGCTGGTGCCTCTGTGCCTGTGTTGCGTGTGCATATGGCCTGGCTTGAAAAGTCACACTGAGCTTGCTCTATTTCTGCTGGACAAACTCACTCTTTCTCATTTCTCCGAAATTGCCTACCCCACCTTTAATTGTGAATGCCATGAGTACTGATAGCCTAGCATACGTTTTATTTTATCATCACTATTTACAGTCTCATAAAAAAGTGCCCTTTAAAAAAAAAAAAATAATAATAATAAAAAAAATATTTTTCCCATTACGCATATAGACTGCTCTTCCAACTGAAAAATGTCAGGATAGCATCAAAATATTAGGTAAAGAGAGAGAGATGCCCCATATTCCATTTGCAGTTTGCACAGCCTCCAGTCCTCAGCATGCCTCTCCGCGGACGGACCTATATATTTTATGCATAGCGTGGGTGGTGATGATGATGATAGAAACCACTGTGGCGCATACAGTTGAATGCTGGTATTACACTCATTAAGGGACACGAAGAAGTCAAGTCCGATGGGATTTGGGAATCTCAAATACAAATCGGGATTGGAATAAAAAATATTTTTTTATATTAAACAATACAGAATATACAGCACTTCTTGGGGTCTGTAGGGTAAGTACTTATTCCCTCCCCCCTGAACATTTATGGAGATGTATGGGCCTTTTAAGTCAGTGATAAAAGTGTCTTTCAAGGATAAGTGAGCTCCTGCACTGATTATTATAGTTCAATATTCAATATTTGATCACCAAAAAGCCCGAAAAGGGCCCTTAAAAATCAGACTTGCACGCTCGGTTGAAACACACACATGTAGTGCCCTTTTCAGCCTTTGAGCACCTGCCCCTCTAAAGTCCTGTGCACGTCCCTGAGTAAGTCACCCAGTGAGATGGGTGTGTGGCACATGCTCAGATTACACTGATGGAGTGGACACATTTTAACTGCCCATGTTACACCAATATCCATTGTCCACAGGATATGACATATGACGGCAGTGACGACTCCTCAATTTACACTTCTTGTCTTTTTGTTTTTTTAAAGGGATTCCAATTCATTATATCACAAAACCGAGAAACATCTGATAGGACAGCAAACATGATTGAGAAACATGAAAAATGTAATTGCATGGTTGAGGTTTTAAGATTTTGCCAGCCTTTAAACTATGGCAGTTTAAACTAGGGCAGTCCTCCCCTAAATACATTTAGTCGACTAATAGTCATGGAATTTGTCAACTAATCGATCAGTTGATTTAATTGACAAATCTGTAAAATTATGTTTCCCACATAAAATCATGCAGAGACCTCTTTAGCTATACCAGAGACATGCTTTGGTGTGGAAAGAGCATAAACACGACTAATCAACAAAGAAAGTCTTACAGCGATTTCGTAGATACTGTGTGTGAGTGAATGCCTAACAACTTTGGAAAGTACTGTATCTCTGGACATGATCTGAATGATGTCGCTGAGATAAAGGATGGAAACCAGTCCTGAAGAAGGATGGGCATTCTGTATTTTCTGCTCCGTTGCCTCCTTGAAAATGAGTGAGCAGGCTGCTTAAATCTTGCATAGCAAAAACAACATTTACTGTCATATCTATCATACTCATAATGTAGGCCAATTCACACCTATTCTTGAATTTTACCCAATTAACTAACCAAGAAGCTACTGTGACCACTGGCCCAAACGGCAGCATACAGGTTAATTGACCTTGGACAAGGCTAAGTGCCTCACAGTTACATCAAACATAGAGGTCTGCTTTTCCAGTGATGATAGACCGTGTTAAATTGGGCTGATATTTGACATTTTGAGATAATAGTCATCGGATGATTCCTGAGCTCACAAGGCCAATAAACAAAAAATGGCTACGGACACATCTTGCATTTTTGTGTGCTTGCTTTTCTCTCTGCCTCTGTGTGTTTGTCTGTGCTTCAATACACCAAGCTCACTTGTGTTTAATGAGATTATAGTGGATTCGTGGGACAGAATCTCTGCTGTCACCTCTAACTCGTTAATGACTTGGTAGATGATATGAGCAGACTGTGCAACACGAGTGAACAATTCAAGGATAAGTGCACTGCAGAGACAGAGTACAGATCTTAAGAAAACAGAGCCAATGCACAGAGAATAACATTATTAAGCAACATAAATGTTAATTTAAGTTCAGCAATTTTATTGTCTCATTTGTTATTATTAAACTGTTGTAGTTTATCAGATGCAAAAAAAAACATCCATATCTGCATTATATCGGCTGTCCTGCTCTCTAAATATCGGCATAGACCATTGAAAAACTCATATCGGTCGAGTACTAGTTTGGATGCAGGACACACCAGTGAAATGTCACTGGAATCTAACCAGTGTGAATGACTTTTGAAGCCTGAACGGCGATGTTCTGTTCGGTGTCAATGTGGACAGCTTCATTGAATCTACTGGAGGCTATTTGTGTGGTTTGCTTGCAACGCTATATGTTAGAAACAAATGCCAACTTGACAGATTAATCGACTGAGAGGGAAACAAATGCCAACTTGACAGATTAATCGACTGAGAGGGGGGACAGCCCTACTAGACCATGGAATCATTTTATGAAAAATTATTTTTCTCTCCAAAATATTTACCCATAGTCTCAGAATAACTGAAAATAAAATTAACATGAATAGAAACGAATGAGAAACAAAACTCAAGCAGGCAGGGCTGATTTGCTCAATTATGTTGACAATTTGAATGAGGATTCCCATACATTTTTAATCCGGCAAAAAAATACATAAAAGTTAAACCTATTTAGTCTGCCACATTAGCATATTATAGGCCTAGCAGATATGCACTCCTTTATAATGACTAAAAGTATTACATGTAAAACACATTCAAAATAAAAAAAATTAATCAATGAAATTGTAGTTTGTATAGCTATAATAATGAATAACATTTTGAAATATAAAAATGACAATAACCACTAGCATGGAGGTCAAAGAAAGATCAATCTGTCCTTTAATGGGTCAAACATAGTAATAGTAATTAAGAGAAAAGAAAAGAAGAAAAAAAAGTCTTGAAAGATGGTATCTAGAGATGTCGCAAACGGATCGGACTCGAAAATGCTGCTATATTATCATGTAAAATACTAATCGGGACTCAGATACCCAATAATAAATTACTTGGATTGGGAGCAAAAAAAACTTGTCCGGGACATCCCTAATGGTATCAGTTGGTGTTTGCATCATGCTACCAAGCGCTGAAGTCTCCAAAGGCGGTCTTGCCTTTGGACTTCTTGGCTGCAATTCCGCTGGTGGAAGGTTTGCTCTCCTCCTTAGCAGCTGGCCGCTTCACCGGGACGGGGTTGATGTATTTCCCCACCCCTGCTCTGAAGGTCTTGGGGGCTTGGTCTGCCTTGGCTCTTTGTGTGGCTGCACTAGCCTGCAGTCTCTCCTCCTCCTGCTTCTGAAGATCTTCTTCACGTTCTTGTGCGATCTGGGCATCCGCCTCTTCATAGGGGTCCACAAACACTGTGGTACGCAGGAGTTTGACCTCTGAATGCGGTAGGTCCGTTTTAGGATCAGCCTCGACATTTTCCATGGCTGTGATGGTCTCAAATCCACCCACAACCCTTCCGAATATTGTGTGCTTCCTGTCCAGGTAGGGGCAAGATCGGAAGGTGATGAAGAACTGAGACTTGTTGGTGTTGGGGCCGGAGTTGGCCATGCTCAGCACCCCCCGGCCTGTGTGGGACAGGTTGGGCCGGAACTCGTCCTTGAAAGGCTTGCCCCAGAAGGACTCCCCTCCCGTACCGGTGCCTGTGGGGTCTCCTCCTTGAATCATGAAGTTCCGGATGGACCTGTGGAAGATGGTCCCGTCATAGTAGCCCTTTTTACACAGGCGGATAAAGTTCTCTCCGGCTATGGGAACCTTATCACAGTACAACTCAAAATTGACATCTCCTTTGTTTGTGTGTAGGCGGACATAACCCTTCTTCTTCACATACTTGTAGCGCACAGTGTCGTCTGCGATGGCATCTGCTACTTGTGTGGTGGCTGGAGTCATGGCTGTGGAGGTGAAAGAGGCCGAAACACTTCCTGTGGAATAGTGAGCAGCGTTGAGCTTGTCCGTCTTCTTGGCCTCAGGCACCTTCATAGTGGAGGCCAGGAGCTGGTCTCCCTTGTAGTCCTTATAGAGTTCAGCCAGTGTCTCCTTTGTCTCCATGTTGGTGCTGTTTAGGTGGTACGCTGGGTCCAGCTTAGCCTTTTCCTCATCTGGATCCAACACCTTCAGGTTGTTTTTCACATGGAAAAAGTCGGAGACATTGAACTTATCCAGGCGAGTGGGATCCTGCAGAATTATAATATCCTTCCTGGTGAACGGTTCATCGGTCAGGAGGTCTCTGTAACTCTTGGTCTTGATGTTGAGCTGTTCGACCGCCTCATTTGAATACACATTGCCAGTGACCTTGTTGGCAACAATGTGGGAATTCTTTGTGAAGATGTTGTACAAAACTGGGCAATGATACTTCCCATCGCTGTTCTTGCTGAAGTTAAGCTTAGTGAGGGACTTTGATTCAAGTTTCTCTCCAGATGCTGGATTAGTGCCATACCTCTTGATCCACGGGACAATGCTCAGCAGGTCAAACACCACTCCCTCTGGGGTACACATGGGATACTCAAACGGCTGGAGGGATAAACTGCAGTGGTCAAATGGAAGCCGCCTGAAGTTCGCCTGTGGGATTTGCGATCGCTTCCCTCCATAGAAATGAGTGTACTCCGAACATGTAATGTACATTTTGTCTTTTTGATGTTGACGCTTCCCCATCTTGAATGATAGTGTAAATCAAAAGATAGAAGATAATAAGTAGAATAACCTGGTTTGGATTGTTGTTAGCTAACGTGATAACGATCACTTCCTCCGTTGTGCAACTGCGGAAACGAATGCAACGACGACGTTTACGTAGATTCCGGTTCAACAACCCACGTGGGCCAGGAGGGAGATACGTAGCTTCCGGTTCAACAACCCACGTGGGCCAGGAGGGACACCTCTGTATTGAAGCAATAGATCGGGTTGTGTGTCTGCTCGGGCTGTCAAAGCGTTATATATTGCTGCTTTGGATCACGGTTTTATATTATTACGTTGAGGCACATTTTTCAAATATGTCTTCGTACAGGAAAGCCTGGAAATCCAGACAGAAAAACCACCATGAAAGATCTCAGGTGAGCATTTCACTATGTTTGTTGTCTAGCATGTTAGCTAGCTAGCCGAGTTATTAACGTTGTCAGCGGTTGGGATTGATTGATTGATTGAAACGTTTATTAACAGATTGCAGAATGGGTACAGTACAGTACAGCTCAATACATACAATTGTTAAGGGGATGCAGACCAGAGAAAGACTTTCGTCTTGTTTACATCAGGGTCCCCCATTTTCAATTCATCATAACATATGACATACAGATAGACATAGACAGTACTGCTACATCTTTACATTTATGACATATCAGATTTGCAAATACAGTACTGTTTGTGATACAAAAGTGTCCAGAAAAAGAGTGTATATACATTTGACGTAGAAACTGTACATTGGAGGAGGTTGGGTGGGTGGGGTGGGGTGGGGTTGGGTGGGTGGGTGGGGGCTGTACATTGGAGGTGGGGGGGGGGGGGGGGTTGGGTAGGGGACACACACACATTTTACACTGTACATTGGAATACTGACAAAGCCTTACTTGGTAATTTACTGTACAACTAGGTTAGGACATTTGTAGGGGCCAGTTTCGAATTGCTGTCTCAATTCGAATTCAAGGAGGACTGTTGTTGTTGACTATAGTAGTGCGACGCTGTGTCAAGTTTTAGATACAGTTAGGAAACGAATTCAAACAACCAATGTTACAATCATTTGGCAGAAGACATTTAAGCATTACTAAATGCTTTGTCTATAAACCAACTTGCTAATAACTACTGTGGTGGTCTGCTCATTAAACAGTTTTTTTTGCTTTCTCCCAACTAGCCTGGATTCAGGAAACAATTGGGATTTCTGGAGAAGAAGAAGGACTATAAACTCCGTGCAGAGTGAGTAACATTACCCCGAATTTCTGCAGGGTCTAGAAATGCAGGCTTCAATCTATGTTGTTTAGTCTATCTGTGCAGTACTGCTCAGCACTGTTTCAAGATGCACACTGAGCTCTTCTTCTTCTTCTTTTGAATTTCCGGCAGTGTAGACGCATCGTGGCGTATTACTGCCCTCCTCAGTTCTTATACTACGCTAGTAGTATGGTTTCCATAGTATGGTCTCTGGTAAATCAACTTCTGATTGTTTACTCTTCTTCTTCTTCTCATCTTCAAAACACATTACTATCGTCTCTGTCTCCTTCTTCTCTGCTCCTCTTGTCTGTCTCCTTCTTCTCTGCTCTTGTCATACAATATTGTCAACACCCACCAAAAAATTACCCCCTCAGGCTCCGAAGCAGACCCAAACACGGAACAAAAAACACCCGACAGCCAACAAGTGCGGCCTTCACCCACAGCCGACCGCTCCAAAACAGCACCCAACCAGAACAAAGCAAAAACCAATGAACAACAAAACATCTACAAAATGCAAACACATGCCCAACAAACGCTGAACAAAAACCACCCAGAACACACCCTCCACCAGGCATGAGAAACAACAAGAAGCGACAGAGAGCCCCGGTGGGGAGATCAGGGGCCACCTCCCACCGCCCTACATTTCTGGCCACATGCTTCCCGGCGACAAATGTGCCGTGAACAGCCTCCACCCAACATCCACCACACGTTCATTCACATTCCACAGACACCCCGACACTCATCCATCTTCACCCCATTCCAGCTGAACACCACTCCAAAGCAATCAACTGCAAGCAAAAGCCACACCCGGCAAGCCACCAAATGTCCCCTGCCCTACCCCATGTCCACATCCACTTCAGAGCCAGAGAAACCCGAGTCCCGATCTTGATCCACCTCTCCAATCACAATCACGCTCTCAACATGGCGTATTACTGCTCTCCGCAGTTCTTTATCTAAATACAAGCAATATTCCTAATGCCGTTTCAATGTAAGGTAATACAAATAAACATAAACATTCATATAATACAATAACCTAAATATACAGCTAAGCCCCATTGTGATCACATTTTTATTCAGTTTCTTTTTTTGACATAACACAAATCACATTACATCGACAACAACAATAATAATAATAATAATAATAATAATAATAATAATAATAATAATAATAATAATAATAATAATAATAATGACGACATAATATAAAAATAAAATATTCCAACAGACTTAAAGGAAAAATAGATACATGGACTATAATGAGCCTCCTGAGTCCCCTCCATCTCCAGACCCGGCAGCTGCGAGCCACAACCCCGGAGGACCCACAGTCCGGCGCCCCCGCGAGCCAAAGCACCATGCCTCTTTAATGCCTCGACCCGCAGAGACCCCGAACCACACCCCCCCCATGACCACCAGACCCAAATCAGAAGGGGATCAGAAAATATACATAGGACACTAAAGAATGAAAAATAATAAATAAAACAAAAACAAAAAACACCAACATACATGAACACTCGCTCGTTCTCCCCCCCACCCACCTCTCACCCCAGGACCCCCACGTTAGACATTCATATAATACCTTATTCAGTACTCGAATCCTAAAGTCATATGCGTTCTTTTAGCTTTTCCACCGCAGCCAACCAGATTGCGATATTGGCTTCATTAACACATTGCCCGCAGGGGGTATTGCCCATCTCATGCCCCTCTCTGCCAGCGCTGTAAGCCTATGGAGATGTTTACCTTCTTTGCAGGGCTAAAACTTTTTTAATTTGATTGCTATATTGACATTACTATGGCCCATTCAACATCGATTATCTATCGTTCAGGATGTGGGAACGTTATACTTTTTCATTCATACATTGTTGTGTTAATACCTTCTAGAATATAAGTATGTTTTTAATATTTTTCTGCTGTAATTCCAAAAACGCTAGTTATAGGCCCAAACGCATTATATAGATTATCGATTGCCGTTTCCCCCCCATACACGCTACACCAAAAAACTCAAATGTATATGATCGGTATACATTATGCCTCATCATGCGCGGAGGAAAGGGGAGGGGGGGTCGTTTATAATTCCCCGATCATCAGTAACTGCTTTATGTAGGTTGGGTGGATATATTGATCAGATGGTTTGCAAACAAGGAAACGCACAATCCGGTTGAAAATAACGTTATATTCCTCCTACCGTGGGCCAATGAGACTGGCGGTGAAAGATCCCAATTATACGACGCCGATCGCCTAGGAACATTTCCGGTTTGTATGGCGCAATAAACGCCGAAATCATATCGATTATTAAGTTTAGAAAGCGATCCATTATGTACATAGTGTGTCGGGAGTCCCGTAACGAGATGTGACTGCCGGATGGTTTTCATCGATGCACTGATGGCACATCCTGTCTGCGAGTGTACCTCGCCCGACCATCCACCAGGCGGCAGTATTGAGCTGTCGTTGCAGTCACATCTAAGGTCCAGCTGCAGGACCGGGGGTGGGTATATGAATTATGAATGCCATGGCGAAAAAATGAAATATTGATCTCAAACGATGTACAGCGGATCCTGGTGGTCAACGCATAGCGGCCAATAACGCTGGACAGCGTTTTTGGTACTGGATGTGTATGACACGTGCAGTGGAAATCTCCAGATAAATAACATCAAGATAGGTGATAATCCATACCTTCGGACATGTAGACTGTGTAGGCAACTAAGCCAATAGAAATAAGGTATAACTCATGAGTGCTTTGGCTCCTCTACGCCAGCCCCTAATTGTACTTTTTTTTTTTTTTTTTTTTATTGGTCTTTTTCCCCCTCCATTTTCCGCCGATTTTCTCCCATCCCAATGTTAGTCGTATGCCAATTCCCAGTCCCTTCCTGGTCGCTGCGCACTTACCCCCCACAGTCAGATCATCTGGGAGAGTGGAGGCTACTACGTGCTTCCTCCGACACACGTCCAGCCAATCACCGCTTCTTTTCACCTGGCAGCGCGGATTCTCATTGAGAGGGCGTAGCGTGTGGGAGGACCACACTATCCCCCTCACGTCCAATCCGCGCTTAGCAGGCGCCCCGACCGAACTGTAGGAGTCGCTGTTTACAACGACCCGGACCCACCCCGCCAGCTTCTCCCACCCTCTGATACAGCCAATTGTATCAGTGCAGACGGCCAGCCAAGCTGGTGACAACCCCGGAGCTGTGAGCTGGATTCGAACAGGCAAATTCAGCTCAGCTCCGGGGCTGGTGACGAACGCAATCTCCGCTCGGCCACCTAACCGCCTCCTAATTGTACTTCTAATCTAGAGACAATTACTAACAACTAAAAAACAAGGAGCTAAACCAAACACTATTTTAACTGATAAGTGTCTCTGCTGCTGGATAACCAATACCTGGTGCCAGAGGTCACTAGTACATGGCACGCCGTAGGAGGACGGTCTTTACCACCACCTCATGCAGCTTCTTTGAGAAGACGGACCATAGTGATAGGTCTATCTAAAGTGGTCGTCTTGACACGGACCCGGCGCATGAGCCCGTGCTGGTCAGGAACCGCCTCGATGACCCTGGCCAGGACCCAGGAGTTGCGGGGTGCAGAGCCGTCGATGATCAGGACGACGTCTCCCTCAGCGAAGTTGCATGACACACGTGTCCACTTCTGTCTCTCTTGGAGCTGAGGTAGATATTCCTGTGTCCATCGTTTCCAGAATATTTCTGCCATATACTGGACTTGTTTCCATCTCCTGCGGGAGTAGAGCTCTTCTTTCACGAAGAGGCCTGGAGGCAGGGAAGGCTTTGACTGGAGGAGCAAGAGGTGGTTGCGGGTAAGCGCTTCCAGGTCGTCTGGATCACTGAGAAGCCTTGGTTATCGGTCGATTGTTAATGATGGCTTCTGCCTCACACAAGACGGTGTGTAGGCCTTCTTCATCCAGAGTCTGGAGCTTTAAGGTGGTGCTGAGAATCTTTCTGACCGACCTGATCATCCGCTCCCAGACTCCGCCATGGATTTCTTGCTTTTTCAGCAATTCCCTGGTTTACACACGCACACAGTTCCACACATTCACATATTGGCAATAGCCCCCTTAATCAAGACAAGTTTGCCACCATTGACAATTTGAATGGACGCTTACACAGTTGTCTCTACAGTTGTTTTGTGGAGAGCAGCTAAACTGAATCTCATCGGCTGTCTTTCCTGTGCTCCTTCCTTGCAGCAGTGACACTCAAAAGGCACCTTGAAGTTGTACAATCCACTCTGCATTCTAAAAAATGCCAACAGTTTGTAGTACTTTACCCTGGTTTACTGTCTCCATTGTCAGCTAATACAAGAAAACACACAAGAAAAGGACACTTTAAATGAAGGGAAAAAGGACACTTTAAGAAAATAACTTGATGTGATTGTTGCATAGTATAGTTAGTAGGGGTGGGAATCACCAGAGGCCTCACGATACGATACTATCACGATACGATAGTATTGCGATACTAAATATATTGCGATATGCTGAGTATTGTAATATTAACACTTTCAGAGCCCTTGCTTAACCTTGATTTACCCGTTGAATGCCACCATCCACTTCAATGTTAGCGTTAAAAACGCCTAATCTATGTTTTAAATTATGGCTATGTGTCTAATCTGCCCGTCGCTTTATCAATGACTTGTTTGCAGTCAACATTGTCGAAGAGGATTGTTTTTTTATCGGTTCATTTTCGTTTTATAGCATTTTGAAAAGCCTCTTATTTCCTCATCAGCGATCGCGCACACACAGACACATCACACATAGGGCAAACGCTGAGATCTCAGCGAATACAACTCTGATTATCCCAAGACTGGTAAAATAGATTCCTTACCTCAGATCAGATGTTCTCCAAAAATATTATTCCAATTCCTGATCGCCATTCCAAATATCAATCACGCTTATTGACCTGTAGTTACACAGGGATAGATGATAGGGGGTGCTTTTTTCCATTCTGAGCTCCTGTAGGGGCTGGTGTACCAACTCTGTTGATGAAATATGATTTCAGATCGCTAATAAAACAATAAAACTATATTTGTCATCGTGGGCACTCAGTGGGGGGGCTAATAAAACGAGATATGTCGTCTGTGGCACTGAAAGGGTTAATATTGCGATATATTGCGATTTATTACCTTTTTTCAACTGCAAAGTAAAACTTTGTCAACATGTTTTATCTAATAAAATAAAGTTCAGTCTGTTCATCTCACTTCAATAATTTTTATTATTATTTAGTATTTTCTCAAGCAGACAGATTTAAACACTGTAATCTGTGTTGCATGTACCTGACAAACTGAACTGTTTGTATTACAGTCATATTCCAACTTAACTGAATGCACACGTGTGCGTGTGGACTACTGTACTATTACAGGTATTGAAATGAACAATGCAACTTTCTTATATAAAAAAAAAACTTTTTTTAAATAAATAATTAAATATCGATACTTGGCGTCCCTGTATCGATACAGTATCGCCATGCAAAGTATCGCGATACTACTATCTATCGATATTTCCCCCCACCCCTAATAGTTAGTAACAGCAAGTATAGCAGGGACATAGAAGCAAAACTGCACATTGTATATGAGTGTACATAGGATCCAGTGCCTTTAAGTGATTTATTAACATATGTCTATTCATCATGTCTATTCTAGTTATCTTATTATTATTACTACTATTACTATTGTTTTATTGCACAATCGTAGCGGGCATGGTCAACCGTATTTCACTGTATGCCCTGGTATGTATGTGATGAATAAACTCTTGAATCTTGAATCTAATAGCTAGCATCTGCAGAAATGTCATTCTCATTTTTGCCAATCAACTGGTTGTCTTGATTAGCGGCTAATCTGGGAGCTGCCCACTACAACCACAGTCTTATGCTGATGGCCACTAAGCAGCTCCAGTGGAGCAGATGGGTATTCAGTGCCTTGCTCAAGGGTACTTCAGCGGTTGGTGTTGAGGGAGGAGGAGTGGAAATATCCAAAGCCACAGTAAAAATCCATCAAGTTGGTTGGGTGTAAGAAGCAAGTTGCCAATTCTGGGGGTTACATGTACTTGATGTTTTAGTCCATGGTTTAAAAACAGATGGTGTTGTTTTTCACATCTCTCAGTGACTACCACAAGAAACAAAACACTCTTTCTGCCCTGCGCAAGAAAGCCCTGGATAAGAACCCTGATGAGTTCTACTTCAAAATGATCAACGCCCAGCTGAAGGTAAGACCACTACTACCAGCACACAACCATAAACTAAACTACCGTACTTTTCGGACTATAAGCCGCACCTTTTTTCCCCATTTTTGACCCTGCGGCTTATATAACGGTGCGGCTTATATGTGACTCGACGTGACCAAACCCGAAAATGTAAAAATCTAAATATTGCTTTTTTGACTGCATTGAAATGTTATTTATCTGTTCCCTTACTTGCTAAACTTAATACAACTTGTAAATGAGTTAATTCTTGTTATTTGTCCGACAGTATTGTGTCCCAATGCTAATTACATATGGTAATTAAACATTAAAACACCTGCGGCTTATAGTCCAGTGCGGCTTATATATGTACACATCATTCAATTTAGCTGCTGCGGCTTATATTCAGGTGCGGCTTATAGTGCGAAAAGTACAGGTACATCTTCATAGGGCTGAACAATGTATGGAGTTTATATTGATATATCACAATATGAAAGAACACAATATTCATACCGCAAAGGTGCAAGGTACCCAGACCTAAAAAAAAAGAATAGTTTGTTTCCGGTTGCTGACCGACCCTGCCGATTTAGGTGCGACCCAATATATTTTATGAGTTTAAAAAAATAAAAATTTGAATAAAGTTTCATAGAAATCTTAGTCAAACCTTTAGTATTATGGATATTAAACATGCTGGCAGAGTACATGCATCCATGTTGTTGTGAAAATTTTAATTAAATAAAGAAATTCCCCATCCATAGTCGCTGTGGGAAAGAATAAAATAAAAAATTAAATTAAATAAATTCCCTACCTACCCATGACCTTAACTGACAACCAACAGGAAACAAACAATATTTTTTGTTATGCCCCACTCATTTGGTAGTATGAGCCTAATTCTAGGGTGAAATTTGTATCTTTATTTCCCCATTAGATATATAGTTTATTATCTTCTTTGGATTCATTAAATGTGTTTATTATTAAGTCATAATGAAATCCAATACGGAGACTTACCTCTGAATGTGTTGTGAGAAGGGCCTATATGGACAAAATATTATATTGAGTGACTGATTTGACATTTAGAATAGAAATATTTTATTCATCCCGAGGGAAATTTGGCACTACAGATCGCTCACAGTAAACAGTTGGGTAGTAAAAACAAAAGTCACGAATAAGAATAGAAATAAGACTAAGAATAAAATACGGTCCGGGATATACATTTTCTATGTTATGTGGTATATACATTCTAATATAAAATATACAGTAAGTGTACAGTAAAATGAATTGTACAGTGTTGATTTAAGAGTAAAGTAAAAGTCCAGGAAGATGTGATAGTACTGTCACCCTGTGCTCAGTGATGCATTGAGGCACAGTGATGCGTTATAGGCTATCTCGGTTGCGATATGACTTGTGATAGTCTTTTAAAGCCTAGTTTAAGTCTACATAATCTTTAAAAAAAAAAAGTTATGGAACTTTTATTTCCCATTATTCTGGGCTTGTGAAAGGTGCTTCTCATTCCCTCTACTTAAGTAATGTTAGGAATATGACAATGTATTGGCAAGAATCTGGCAATACAATACATATCACAATACAAGGGTTAGAGATGCAAGTATATTGCTATACTATAAACACTTGAATATTTTTTTAGATTTTGTAATGTTGAAATCTGAGCTAAAATGTTATGGCATGCAAAAAACGCACACAAAGTATCAGTGTCAATTTATTTTACTTTATTTATTCGTTTTTTGGACAATCTGAATTGATATATAATTTGTATTCATCAAATGGAAATACAAATTCTTGCAGTATTCTTAAAGTAAACAAATGTAGAAAATAAAGTTAACAGATGCTGATAGGTCTACATTGTGCTATCACATGTATGGCCTTTCAAGTACAAAAAATATCACAATACTGGGTATCACAATACACCCCCCTTAGTTAGGAATGTGATTGTGTGCAATTTTGGATGAACACTGGTTGATTATCCATCTTATCAGTCTCTGTGGTTGGCCATGCTGGTATGCGCTAGACAACGTTTTTATTTCCTTTCCTCTAATCTAATGTAAAAATTATACGTTTCTAGTGTATATTTGTATACGCTTCTATTGTATACCTTTATAAGCTTCTAATGTATTACCTGTATATGCTTATAATGTATACCTTTATACGCTTCTAATGTATACCTTTATAAGCTTCTAATCTCACCTCCCCAAAACTTTGACTGGTAGAGATCACACAGCCATGACAACTTCCTTTACTGTGAAAAGGGCCTATTGTGCAGCCCTAGTTCTTCATTCAAGTATCACCCAAATGGTTGAAAAAAACATCACTGTTTATTTGACTATGTAACTGCTAGCATGTAAAAGCTAGCATGTAAAAGCACCGTGGTACATAGGGTTATTGTTCATTTCCACAGGTGTAATTGTTATGTGTACCGCCTGTTCTCTGGCATGTTGGCAGGATGGCGTGCACATAGACAAGAAAGGGGAGGTGGAGGTGACTGACGAGCAGAGGAAGGTGATGAGGACTCAGGACATCAGATATGTGGAGATGAAGAGGGTTGCTGAGGCCCGGGTAAGAGGGTCTATAGCATGGAGTTTCAAGTTTCAAGTTTCAAGTTTCTTTAATAGTTGTCATACAGAAGTACAGAATACTTTTGTACAAAATGCTTCTTACTGTTGCGCTCCAGAGACTGTGCAAGACAAGATAAGTATGAAATAAAAACATAGTAAAATTAGAAGTAAAAAAAAGAGGTCACAGTGTTCAGTTTAGACATATGTACAATGTTCGATGCAGAATAGACGTAGTTACCATACAATATACAATACTGTGCAGTGTACTAATATACAATACTATATAGTGCAAGGCAGAAATGGAGAAATGGGACGAGGTGCAATTTAGGTACAATTCACAGTAGGTGTACGAGTTGTAGTGCAAATCCTTTATCAATAAATATAAAGTGTAAGTGTGTTTGTGTGATCTAAAGTGTGGAGAGTGGGTGCTGCAGTGTGTTGTTTGTTTGAGTGAGTGTGTGCGTGTGGGTGTGTGTGCTGTGTGCATTTGATGGTTGTTGCATAGTGATTATTGTTCGTTTAGCGATTATTGTTCGTTTAGCAGCCTGATGGCCTGGGGATAGAAGCTCTAGGAGGGTCTCTAGGGTCTAGGGTCTCTAGAGCCTGTTTTCCAACCAAGTTCACCCGCTGACTCGTTTACTTGCATCTGCATTACTTAGCCTGTGCATTGTACTAATGTAATGAGCTATACCTGCTTATTAGGGATGCTCGATATTGGCTTTTTTACCGATACCGATATACCGATATTGTCCAACTCTTAATTTCCGATACTGATATCAACCGATACCGATATATGCAGGGTTTCCCCCGCCAAAAAACGGAATAATTTCAGGTAATTAACATTACATATGTCTTGTTGTGGAATTAACATAACATTATGCATACTTTTGACAATAAATAAAATCAGAATTTGTTCTTACTTGCTTGCCTGGGTAAATAAAGGTTATAGAAATGTAAAAAAAAAAAATTGAAAATCGATACCGATATTTTCCGATATCACATTTTAATGCCAATATTGACCGATAATATCGGTAGGCCGATAATATCGGACATCCCTACTGCTTATTATATACATATATATATATTTCTTTCTTTTTATACATATATGTATTAATTAATACATTATTTGTTGTATTTTCTCCTTAAATGGAAAACTTCATTTTGGCTCTTTACACCACAGTGGATTTGAAATGAAACAGTAAAGATGTGCTTTAAGACTCGGCTTTAATTTGAGTGCATTTACATCCAAATCAGGTGAATGGTGTAGGAATTACAACACTTTCTATATGTGCCTCCCCCTTTTTAAGGGACCAAAAGCAATTGGACAATTGGCTGCTCAGCTGTTCCATGGCCAGGTGTGTGTTATTCCCTCGTGATTGAATTCATAAGGAGAGTTCATTTTGGAACCTGTTGGCTGTCAACTCTCAATATGAGATCCAAAGAGCTATCAGTGAAGCAAGCCATTATTAGGGTGGCAAAAACAAAACATACCCATCAGAGAGATGGCAAAAACATTAGATGTGGCCAAATCAGCTTTACATTCCTAAAAAGAAGGAACACACTGGTGAGCTCATTAGAGTTAGCCAAGAAAGTATTTACCTGTACAGTTCTGGAACAACTTCATATGGACAGATGAGACAAAGATCAACAACCGTCCCACTCCAATTCAGCAATTGGGTGGGACGGTCACGTGACCCAAATCAGCCAATGGGAGCGAGGGTCTGGAGAGTGTGGGTCCGCAAAGTGTTGCGGTCCCGAGTGTGGCGGTGCTGTGGTCCTGCAGCTGGATACTATTGCTCGGCTGCGCAATGCATTGGTTTGTGACGTCGCCCGATTTTTTTATTTTAAATATAAGAGGGTATTGGAACGAGGCATTAAATTAACAACATTTAAAAAAAATTAATAATAATCGTTGAAAAATAAAAAATAAAATATTTTTTTTAATCTTTGAATTGCGGGACATTGTTTTGTTGTAGCGGGACGCGGGACAAACATCCCAATATCGGGAAAAGCGGGACAGGTGGGCACCCTAGCTGCATCATCAGTTGCATTATAATTAGGGATGCACGATAATTATCGGGCCGATATCAGCAATTATGACGTCATCCCGATAAACCAGATAAAATTATTGATAGCTCCGATAATATATAAAATATTTTTTGGTAAAAGAAATGCGGTGTGGGTGGATTGGGATGAAGGGCGTTTGTTTTTACTGTAGGCTCCTCCCGTTTTGCCAGTACTGTGGTAGGACTGATAGCGTGTGGTTTAGGAAGAGGGAGTTTTTCACAAATCCAGCGCTCCCTTTCCCATGCCTGGCTGTGACGTAGTCACGTAACTTTCAGAAGCAGCGCGGATAGAAAACAAACATGGCGTCGGTAGTGTGGGACTTTTTCAAAGTTTCAGAGGAAAACAGTTTGCTTGCTATTTGTAACAAATGCAGAAGTTCCACGAGGAGGGAAAATGGCAACAAGCTATAACGCATCCAACATAATAAGTCACCTGAAACATCACCACCGCTACGATGGTGTATTAAAAGCCTACGACGACGCCGAGCAGCTAAAGGCTAAGCTAATCCAAAGCCAGCTGCAAAGGAACCGGCGGGGCTTGTACCTATTGACGAGGCGTTTGCAAAATTAAAGACGTTTGACAGAAATGACCCAAGGGAAATTACTCAGGCGATCTCTAACTTGATCACAGAAATGATGGCACTTGACGACCAGCCCTTTTCCCTCGTTGAAGACAAAGGATTCTGTTGGCTACTTCGTCATTTAGAGCCTAGGTACATAATTCCCACTGATCCAACCAGAATTTAAAAAACAGAAGAGTTATCAAAAAAATAACAAATCAGGGTCAAACGTGAATCTATCTGTCTCTCTCTCTCCCCCCTCTCTCTCTCTCTCTCTCTCTCTCTCTCTCTCCCCCCCTCTCTCTCTCTCCTCTCTCCTCTCCTCTCTCCTCTCTCCTCTCTCTCCTCTCTCTTTGAAAACAATTGAAAGTTTGAAACCTCAATGCTTTAGTAGTTTACTGGAAAAAAAGGGTTCACTCACTGTCATTTATATGGATTATTATAAGTAATATAATTAATCCTTTGTTCTGTAAAATGACTTTGTTACTGTGTGGAACTTGTTTCAGTAGCTTATTTTTTTGTTTTTGATACTGTGAGGAATGCACTTTTTCAGTTTGTATACTTTGTTTACATAGACATATCTGACTGTCCGATTTTACCTGCCAGTATTGAATTTGAATCCCAGGCTTATGCAAATATTTGCAACAGTTCTAGAGGCCTTTATTTTATTTTTACATCACTGAGTGATGAACCTCACTATGGCAATTGGCAAATGTTTATATTTTGCAGTGTTATGTTTACAAGTTATTGACGGATTGTGAATTTTGTGATTCAAATTATATTTATTTGGAAAAATAAATATGGTCACTTTATTTGAAGAGTCAAAACTGTTGTCTTGGCTTTGTTTTGTTCATAGTAGTAACGCTCATGTCATGATAAATCTGGTTAGTCAAAACTACAGGAATACACATTTTTAAAAATAATAATACAATAAATATATATATATATTATCGGGTATCGACCTTGAGGAGCAGAAAGTTATCGGTATCGATATCGGGGTCAAAAAATCAATATTGTGCACCCCTAATTATAATGAGCTGGACGCGTGAATGCCTTCTACACCGCTCTTCCAGTTCCGCGTTGCCGTTTTGCGTTCTGATTGGCCGAGCGCGCGCATGAGCCGCGACATGCTCCTCAGCCAGCTCCTCAGCCAGCTCCTCACCCAGGCTCAGCTTAAGGCAATTTATACAAATGGAAGTATTGATTACGCCGTAACGAATCATTAAAAAAATATACCCTTAACTGGAATATGTTGTGCCTTTACACATGTTGGATTATGTCATGATGTTATGACAAACCAATAAAAAATCGTGAATTAACCGGTGGCTACAACAACACACAGTAACTACATGCATCATTGTTTACAACTGGACACGGACGCGTTAAACTAACCTAAAGTTAGTTGTTCACCAACAATCTACAGACACAAACAAACACAGAACCAGACTGTTATATTAAAATAATTGATTGCTGTTTAACGCGTCCGTGTTCAGTTGTAAACCCATGTAGTTACTGTGTGGTTGTAGCCACCGGTTAATTCGCGATTTTTTTATTAGTTTGTCATGACAAACCAATTACATAATCCAACATATGTGTAAAGGCACAACATATTCCAGTTAAGGGTATATTTTTTTAATGATTCGTTACGGCGTAATCAATACTTCCATTTGTATAAATTGCCTTAAGCGGAGCCTGGCTGAGGAGCTGGCTGAGGGTCGCGGCTCATGCGCATGCGCGCGCTCGGCCAATCGGAACTGGAACAGCGTTGTAGAAGGCATTCACGCGAGCTGGACAGGTGTGTAACTCTTGATGTCATACTTTTTGCGATTTCATTTGCACACGGGTCTGTTGGCTCGCTTTATACGGAGCTGCCGGAGGTGTGTCTGTATGCAAATAACTAAACATGCGCATTTATGTTTGTCAATGAGTGACATTCCTCATTGTGGAATCCCAGCTAGGATTGTTTTGGCCACTTAAGACAGGTTCTCCACGCGTTGGTGAATCCGGGTGTACTTGTTGGCGATTTTGTCTTAGGCGGTTCCAAGATGGTTGCCCTAAGATAAATCTTTTGGCAATGTTGGTGAATGAGACCCAATGACCCGAAGCATACTGCAAAAGCAACCAAAGTGTTTTTTAAGGCAAAGAAGTGGAATGTTATGCAATGGCCAAGTCAATCACTAGACCTGAATCCGATTGAGAATGCATTTCACTTGCTGAAGACAAAACCGAAGGGAAAATGCAAGCAGGAACTGCATCACTAGCCGGGACAAAACCCAGCGTCTGGTGATGTCTATGGGTTCCAGACTTCAGGCTGTCATTGACTGCAAAGGATTGCAACAAAGTATTGAAAGTGACAATTTGATGTTAGTTTGTCCAATTACTTTAAAAAAGGGGGACATGGCACATGTAGAAAACTGTTGTACTTCCTACACTATTCACCTGATTTGGATGTAAATACCCTCAAATTAAAACTGAAAGTCTGCACATCTTGTTTCATTTCAAGTCCATTGTGATAGTGCACAGAGCAAACATTTTGAAAATTGTGTCAATGTTCAAATATTTATGGCCCTGACTGCAGATATCAACCCCTTTCAGAAAATCGAGAGGTTAAAGGGAGAGCTCCATCTCCTCGATGCTGACGGCAAACAGAAAAACAACCACACCTTCTTTGTGGATTCCAGGAAAGAAGGTAGGAGTATTGCAGGGCCTAAATGGAAACACCAAGAAATTGCCGTTAGACTACATAAGAGCAATCCTTGTTTGTAAATGTATTATTATTATTATTATTATTATTATTATTATTATTATTATTATTATTATTATTATTATTATTATTATTATTATTATTATTATTATTATTATTATTATTATTTTATTATTATTTTATTATTATTATTATTATTAAATACAGGGACATGTAGCTTGTCGTGTTCCTGAAGAAAAGGGGGCATTTGTAGCGCCATATGTGTGGGTGAGAAGTCTCCATCCAGTATGTGTGGGTGAGAAGTCTCCATCCAGTATGTGTGGGTGAGAAGTCTCCATCCAGTATGTGTGGGTGAGAAGTCTCCATCCAGTATGTGTGGGTGAGAAGTCTCCATCCAGTATTTGTTTGATTTCATTCTGTTGTCTTTCCTATGCTGCTGATGGTGTCTCTACAGGTTATCAGTTGTTAGAGTGGTGAGAGTTTGTCAAATGTGATTTTAAAGTTTCTTGGAATGAAGGGCATTCATGGCAGACATTTAAATTGATAGATGTTTTATTTTTGTATTAAAGCAGACTGAAGAATAATAGACCTTGCACGGAACGTCTGTGTAGTTCTCTTTCTTCCAGTATGGCTTCCTGTAACCATTGGTAACCACTTTCAAAAGGAAATGCCTAATTTCTGTGAAGTGATAGAGTAGGTAAAACACTGGAAAAGCATGATCTTGCTATTCTACTGTGACTTGTTTACAAGGTCCAGTAATAAGCCAGAAAATCATTGTGTTTTAGAAAAATATATATACATTTCTCATATATCAACACATAGCAACCATTGTTTTGCACATAGCAACCATTGTCTCTTCCATTGCCATGTACAAAACACTGGTCGCTATGTTACAGGCAGTTGTGCTCGAAGAAAGAACTACCACAACATTCTGTATTCAGAAAAGTGTCAGTTTGATGAGAGCATCTCTGTTGTACAGCATCAGCTGTGCCTTGTATGTGGGATTTCATAGTTCAGGGGTTGTCTGTTGAGTTTGAAGGGGTGCGACAACATGTCACTATATCACAATATATGTGATATATGTGATGTGTGCATCATTGGGATGGGGAAATCTGCAAAAATGTATGGAACTCTGAGGTAAAACACTGGAAAAGCATGATCTTGCTATTCTACTGTGACTTGTTTACAAGGTCCAGTAATAAGCCAGAAAATCAGGTGATTTTGGCCAACAACTAGGCTTGTGGTCTATCCGCTTCCATTCATTTTTGTTAAGCTACGCTAGCTTGCAGCCCGCGATAGCTTTCTACTGAATGCACAGAGAGGAAATTGGTATCTATCTTCTTGTCTGACTGGAGAAGATGGTAAGCACATTTCCCATAATGTTGGCATGTTTCTTTAAAAGGGTCCATAAGATTTATACAAGGTATTTTGACTTTGACAAAGGCACCCTTTGTATGGTTTGACAAAACGCAGACTACTAAAATGGTCACCCCAGCACCTTGAGTCAAACCGTTACAGGCTTATATTCTGTGAAATCTTTTTTGTCAACCAAAATGTGTGGTACATTCATATAGACACCTGATGAGTTTAATTCACAGAAGTAAATAATCCCATTGGAACCCTCATTCTTAATTATAGGTATAATCACACAAGCAAAACTGCCCAGGGAATGCCAGGCGATAACATGTTACTATAATAAAACCTTTTGTTTACAATTTCATAAGAAATGTAAATAGAGGGGGAAATGGCATTGTTTTTTTTGTATTAATAAATTATTATCTTGTTCAGTCATACATTTTCGTCATTCAAGCTTTGTTCCAAATAACCATGATAATATTGAATGGTGAACCCAGTACTGTTCGTGTCCTGAGTATATCGTTAATGAAGCTGAACTCTAACCTCCTGCTGTGTTTACGTCCCTCCAGTTCAGTGCTTTGACCTGGCCAGCCACCTGCACACTGCCCCAGAGCTGCTGGACAGAGTGTACAACAGACCTACCATGCAGACACTGGAGAGCAAGAGCATCCAGGCAGCTGCTGTGAATCCTCGCACCATAGAGGTCTGAATGGACATTAAGCACTGTGGTTTAATAGGCTGCTTCAGCTCCATTTATCTCACTATAGAGGTCTGAATGGGGATTAAGCTCTTAACTCATTGACTGCCAGGGATTAGCCTTATCCTGTAGTAGCTACCGCCACTGCTGTAAACGATGGGAGTCGCTCACCTTGTTTGCAGGGCTATAACTACCGTAATTCCTCTAATAGTAGCCGGGTCTCAAATACAAGCCGGGTCTCTATTAATGGCCGGGTGCGCTCTTGAGCTAAGCAATTATAAGCCGGCCTCCTAATACAAGCCGGGTTACTAATATACTGAGCTGCATACTGAGCTAGTTACTTGATTTCACTTTGAAAACGTTGAAATGACCAGTGACCACCTGTAATTGCACTGTTTACTATTTCATACAGTACTTGGTTTCAATAAATGAACCCAGTACATTTTACTGGGTTCAAACTGACACAAAATGTTGATTTATTCATTATGATCCGTTTGAAAATTTGAAATATAGGCCTCCCTCTTATACAGGCCTCCTCCTAATACAAGCCTGGTACCCGCTACAGTTGAAACAAATACAAGCCGGGGTTACTATTAGAGGAATTACGGTATATAAATAGTATAGCTATGGATGCAATACTATGGCCCATTTGACATTGAGTATCTATTGTTCACGATGTGAAAAAGGAATATTTTTTCCATCCATACATTCCCGTTTTATACCATGGTGAATATAAGTATGGTTTTAGAGCGGTTTAGGGTAATTTCTGGGAGGCTAGTAATAGGCCCAGACGCATATTATACTTAATCCATTGGCATTTCGTCCCTATACACGCTACAATTAAAAATTCAAATGCATATGATCGGTATGTTATGTTCCATCATGCATGGCTATGAAAACAAGGCACAACCAAGCTGAAATTGACGTTAAATTGCTCTTACCTGTGGCCGGTGAGATTCCAAAAAGAATATTCCAATTATTTAATTGCCATCTGCTAGATCGTATGTCCATTTCGGCCACGACATAACCCCCCACAGCATAATGAATCGGGCGTTCCGAAAACTATTCAATGCGATCGGGTGAAGCTCTTGATCCACGTTACTAGAAATGTCTGCCCAGAGGAATTTCAATGACGCACAGAGAGATACAGTCTCAAAGGAAGTGCAACATCGGCCGCATACCACCAGGTGGCGCTATTGGACCTTTGCGATCTCAGACACATTGCCTATGGTTACACAGCCTTCCTGGATGGATTATGAATGGAAATAGCGAATAAAAGAAATAACGATCAAATAACGAGTATACTCGTTGTTGGCGTTATTCAATTGGCGGCCAATAACGAGTATACTCGTTGTTGGCGGGGAATGAGTTAACCTCTTAAGCCTGACGGGGTCCGGTACCGGTCCTAAAATTACATCACATCATAAATCAATCTCTCTAGACTGTATGACATAATGTTGCTTTTTTTTCTTCAAATGTATCCAAGAGTAAAGACCATAATCCTGTCAAAACAGCAGTTATAGTGTATATTTTCAACAATACGTTTGTTTACCAATAGTGTAAAGTGTTATTAGTGAGATTTTAGTTCATGGAATGTGTTTATAATTTAGCAAATATCCGCCATTTTGAAATCACTAAACGTTGCCGATTGTAGTCATGAGGAGAGGGCATCCAGAGCTCTCAATGAGTGTTGAAATTTCGAAAAACTACATTTCCCAGCCGATTCCAGCTTCCTGCAAGCAAATTACTTCTGTATGCATTTTTTTTACTTCTCGGGATTCTCGATCACAAAACTGAACGTTATTGGCATAGATTGGAGCGCAGTTAGTGTGTACTTTCTGTGAACATTTAGCAACAATCCCTGTTTCAATCCGATCCAAAATGGCGGAGCCATATCCATTATAAGAATGGAACTGTACATACAGTAGATAATGTGGCCACAAAAATGGAAAGGTTTAATTATTTTGTTTGTTTGCACTAAGTTAATACTTTGACAAATGTTGCCTATATTTTTCAGTTCGGTCTTTGTGTGCCAAACATTATTTAAGGCAAACCGCTGTAAACCTTTTTTTTTACCAAATAAATTAGAAGCATGTTTAAATCGGCAATGCCTTCCCTCTTGCTGTACCAAAATCTCTTCTAGCTCTAACCCGGTCACTGTCAAAATGATGTGCCTGATGTCAAACTGCCTCATTCTCTCAGTTTTTGCATGACTACGTCCTTGAGAATAACTGAAAAGTTGGATTATTTTTAGGCTATATATCTTATGCTGATGTAATGATATTTTTGGAGTGTTAAATAATAATATTATTATAATTATAATAATAAAAATAACGTATACCGAACCGAAAACCGTGACGCCAAGACCGTGATACGAACCGAACTGTGGATTTTGTGAACCGTTCCACCCCTACAATTTACTCGAGCCTAGTAACAGACACAATATTTCTGACACTGGGAATACATTCCATGAGATCCATAGATGTCCCTAGATACAAAGAGCATGCAAATAGCCCTTGTAGACGTGGAGCAATCTTCCATTTACTTATGTATGTATTTTTAGGCGGATTTTCAGAAAATTCTAAATACACTCCAAATACAACTACAAAACGTTCCTGTTTAGAAACACACTGTGCTCAAGCCGATCAGCAATACCCCTGAATCACGTGACTTGAGTTGCCTGCACTGAGTTACTGCACTAAACATGTACAAGGGGCTCTATCATGGAGAAACCATGAAACTCCCCTGACAAAAAGTTGATATAAATTAAAGGGCTCAACACCAAATGCAAATCATGGCATTCTGCCTCATATTTCTTAGTGTTTATATTGTGTTCATTATGGCGTGGATATTTTAAAAGACAGCCCTGGTATAATTTTGCTGGCTTTCTACCAACGTCAGTTGACGTAAATAATTACTTGTGAATTTCACATATATATATATAGGTTTTGTCCTAGCTCTATTGAGGTGTGTGTGTGTTCGTGCAAAGCTTTATAACAAACAGCTATGGATTCTGAGGGTTAAATCAATAACTAATCCTAACTTAAGCCCTTATTATTGCAAGTTTGCATTGTGTTTTTGAAGGTATCAACAGAAAGCTCAGGCTGGTGGAGTGAAAACACAAGCCGTTAATATAAAATTACCCTTTTCTCTCTGAAGTCTGCTTTCATATCCTCCAGCCGAGCTTAATGACTTAATGATATTCCCAGGAAACCACAGAAGAAGGCGCAGTGTGTCTATGGAGGTTGCTTTTTTGCTTTATGGAATATAGAGAGACGAAGTCCCTCCCATTCCGCTGGACCCACATGGGACCCTATTTTAGCAAAAATATGTATTGTTGTCGATGGCGAGAGACAAATAATTATTTTTATCGCGTTTGAGTTGTGCCATGAATTACACATGTTTGTCAATTTAAACCGTAATTTTGTTGAGAGTATTATGTTTAATTTTTTAATTCTTTTTATCCACTTTTTCTCCTTATTTTTTCTATTTTTCTCCCATCCCAATTTCGTATTGCCAATTCTCCCCTCCCCTGTCTTGAACGTTGCTAGACTATGCCTCCCACTGGTCAGCTGTAGTGAGGATAGAAGCGTTGCATCACGTGTCCCCTCCGGTACACGAGGAGGCAGCCTGTCGCATCTTTTCACCAGACAGCGCGAGGAGTAACGCATGGGAGGCTCACGCTGCCCCCGATACTTCCTGTCTCTGCTATGCAGGCGTCACCCGACCGACCTCTAAGAGTCGCTGTCCACAACGTCCAATCCCCACCCATCGACTTCCACCCGCTACCTCTGTCAATTGAGATAGTATGACGACTGGTCCAAGCCGCAGGAAATGCTGACACCGGGATTTGAGACCGGAGTCTCTTGCATTGGTGACGAGCACAATCTCTGCTACGCCACCCAGCCGCGCTTATGTTTAATTTTCTGTAATCTTTTTGTGAACTATGTAAATAGAAAATGTAAATAAACACATTTATATATATATTTTTGCAAGTCAAGAAAGTTAATTAACTATCTATACTATAGCTTTTGATGCTATAACATAATGATAGCTAACTGACGATTACACTTTTAAATGTAATTGTTAAATCATACCATGGCTGGTCTGTAAGGTTGTATTGATCTTTCTGTTTCCCTCTCCCTGTGTAGAGGATGGCCCAGCAGAGGAAGCACCAGTATAAGCTTCTGTCCCAGAGGGTCGACCGAGAGAAGAAGTTGTTTGTCATCAGCCAGAAGATCCAGACCCGCAAAGATCTGCAGGTGAGGAGCTCGCTCACTGCAAACAGCACAGTGCTGCATTTAAAGGGATCTTTCACTTTAGTAGAACTTGTCAAGCTTCAGCAGCCTTACCACTACATGTATCTAAGTGCCTCTACAAGTAAGCTAGCGACCACTGCTGTCCCTGTTGTCCGCTCTCAACACCGGTGTCATGTACAAAGGTCTGATGACCACACAAAATAGTAACTGGAGCCGGCTGCACATGAACAAAAAACAGCCTCTCTCAGTAAATGCTTTCAAAACAGTCCCGGGCAGGTAGGTAATAAACAAAGACGGTTTCAAATGGTAAATAATATTTATTGTAGCGGGACTTGAAACCCACTGCTTTCCCCAAAGGGAAAATGATGTTTATTTTAGAGGGGATTTAAACCCAGAACACACACAAAGGGAAAAAGGTAAGGGGAGAACACACAAGGTGAGATATAGATAAACAACTAGATTAGGGTCCGCCGACACTAACCAACCAGCCAGAACGTACCAAAGGTACAAGTCCACACAAAGTGGCAATGGCATACAGTTTACATATATATATACAGTTCCACTTGAAGGGAACAATAGCAAAAGGGCAGTAAAGTATCACTCCACACTCAGTGGAAATAGACACAAAGGCCAACAAGAGGATACTCACTCAGGTAGAGAAGTGGCACATAGGCCAACAATATATATATATATTAACACACAGTACTTGGTCCACCAAAAGGGGTAAATAAGCACAATAATAATCCCACACAACAGTGGAAAACAATGGCAACCCCACTCCACTCTGGTCACTGGCAATTGACAGAATGAGGCGCCCAGACGTGTGTGTGCTGTCAGGTATTTGTCCACCCGTCCCTCTCGAGGTGATTGCCATCAGCTGTCATTCATTAGGCAATCAGCACTCTTCAGTGTAGGGACGGGCGGCACCTGACAGGAAGAGAAAAAGAGACAGCATTAGCTCTCATGCTCACACACACACACACACACATCACATACAAAACATAACACATTAAATATACTAACCTGATGTTCAGATGGTGTCATAAATACAGTAATAATGGTAATGACCAACCCACGTACCCATGTACGTCACACCGGCATTCCTCCCAGTGTAATGGTCCCCAAGAGGGCCTACCTGGGAGAGGTAGAGAACATGGCGCTGTGGTGCCAGGAGAACAGCCTCTCCCTGAACGTCAGCAAAACCAAAGAAATTATTGTGGATTTTAGGAGGTCGGGGGCTAGGGACTACAGCCCCCTCAGTATCTACAGGGCACCGGTCGAGAGAGTGAACAGTTTCAAGTACCTCGGAGTCCACATATCCGAGGACTTGACATGGACCACACACATTGACAGTGTAGTGAAGAAGGCACGGCAGCGCCTCTACTTCCTTAGGCGCCTAAGGAAGTTCAAAGTGAGTCAGAAGATCCTTAAGAACTTCTACTCATGCACAATAGAGAGCATCCTGACTGGTAACATCACCTCCTGGTTTGGCAATAGCACCGCACACGACCGCAGCAGACTGCAGAGTGTGGCTTGATCAGCCGAACGCACAATTGGAGGTGGGCTTCCCACTCTCCAGGACATTTCCACTAAGGGCCAAGACTAAGAGAATTGTCAAAGACTCTAGCCACCTAAATAATTGCCTCTTTGCACTGCTGTGGTCAGGCAAGCACTACCAGAGTCTCATGGCCAGTACAGAGAGACTCAGAATGAGCTTCTATCCCCAGGCCATCAGGATGCTCAATGACTCTATGTAACATCAACCCATCCATCTACACTCATTGCACACACATCCACATGTACACACTCACTTTAGACACTTTAACCTCATAACCTCTTCCACCCGTGCTGTGTTATTACTAGTGAGACTTTAGTTTTTGAAATGTGATAATATTTTGGCGGAGATCCGCCATTTTTTATTAGTGGCCGTCGCGGAATTATGATAGTCATATGAGCATAGGGCATCCAGAGCTCTCAATGAGCGCTGAAATTTCGAAAAACTACAGTACCCAGGGAATTCTAGCCTCCTGCAAACAAATTACTTGAATTTCTTTTATTTCTCGGGATACTATATCACAAAACTGAACGTTATTGGCATAGATTGGAGCGCAGTTAGTGTCTACCTTCTGTGAACATTTAGCAACAATCCTGTTGCAAAAATAAAAAGCTGACTGTATTTACAGTAGATTTCATTCTCGGTTCTTCATGCACGCCTGGTAGTGTTGTCAAAAATATCGAAGTATCGATACATATCGATACTGAATATTTAAAATGGTTTCGATACTAATTTCCCGAAATACCGATACTTTCTGCAGTATCGGTACCAGCTGGCGAGTGTTCTAAGTTGTTGACACGCTGTTCAGAGCGCGCTTGCCCCTCCGCCTCCTCCAGCCCTCCCCCTCACAGAGCCGTCTTCAGTTTGTAAACAAACATTTTAGCTGAAGATGGCAAATGCAGAGCCTCCGCAACTTGTGCTTGTGTTGTGGATAAAGAAAACAGCAGAAGTGCTGTTTGGTGGTACTTCGGGTTTGAAGTAAACGATGAAGGACAAGCTAAAGAAGATGCCCCAATGCTATTTGCAAGCGGTGTTACAGAGCAGTGCCAACGCGGATCTCCATAAAGAAATGAAAGAGGTTCGTGACAGCTGCTCTTTCAACGTCACTGTGACTGAAGCATTAAACCATTAACTCTAGTTTAATACATGATACGTTGTCTACTGATGGCGCATAATATCAACAGCTGATTCGTTGTTAGTAACGTTACAGCTTTCAGCTAACGTTAGCTACTGCTAGCCGTTAGCTCCGTTAGCTTAGCTGGCCACCTTTATAATTACTGCATGGAAACGGAGTAACGTTAACGTTTAAACGTTATGTCGAGGTCATACAATACTACAGTCGACATAAGGTTAACGTTACCCCGTTTCCATGAAGTGTTTAAATAGCAGCAATCTTGTTGAAAATGTAACGTTACTAAATGCTCTGAGCATAGCCTCTCTCTCTCTCTCTCTCTCTCTCTCTCTCTCTCTCTATCTCTCTCTCTCTCTCTCTCTCTCTCTCTCTCTCGTTATCTTTAAATAAAAATCGAAACTGTTACTAACTGTAATACAAACAGTTCAGTTTGTCAGGTACATGCAACACAGATTACAGTGTTTACATCCGTCTGCTTGAGAAAATACCATGTTCTGCATCTGCAATAAAAATGATTGAAGTGAGATGAACAGTTATTTTTAAATGTGTGATCTAAAGATAAACAAAGGGTTTTAAAATTGTTATATTTATCTTCTCTTATAATACCAGAGAGAAGCTGAGGAGAATCAACCAGCAACAAAAGCTAAATTTGTTTAAAAAAAAAAAAAAAAAAAAAAAAAAATATATATATATATATATATATATATATATATATATATATATTATAATTTTTTTTGGTATCGAAATGGTATCGAAGTATCGATACTTTTCAAGGTATCGTATCGAAGTCGAAATTCCAGTATTGCGACAACACTAACGCCTGGTGATACTAAATCCAAATTTAACTCTGCCATTGGAAAGAGTAGATTTGGCCTGATCCATAGATGTGCAAGTTGGCTATAATAAGGTAATTTATATGCCTCATTTTCTATGTTCTATAATAATATTTCAAATTGCATGGGTCCGGATGGCAGAATTCAGTACTGTATCTACAAAACCTTCGGTTTAATCATCTTCCCTTTATTAATTTCCTTAGATTTTGTGTACACGTGATCTCAAGAAGGTACTGAATGAGCTCAGCGGCAGTTTTTCATGTCTGGTCATTTTTAGCATGGTGTTATTCACTCTTCTCCTTTGTTTCATCACAATTTAAGCAAGCCTAGTAATAGACACAATATTTCTAACACTGGGAAAACATTCACTGAGGTCCATAGATGTTCATAGATACCAAAAACATGCAAATGGACCTTGTAGAAGTGGAGCAATCTTCCATTTACTTAGGTATGTATTTTAGGCAGATTTTCAGAAAATAGGGCTCCGGGCTTAACACATTGGGTGCCCCGCTGTTTTCGGGCCCCATCTATGCACTGCCACGCTTTAAAAGATAGGAGTCCGTCACCTTGTTTGTAGAGCTAAAACTATATTCTATATTATAGCTATGGATACAATACTATGGTAATTTGACAGTGACTTTCTTCCGGTCAAGATGCAAAAAAGAGAAATTTTCCATGCATACATTTGCGAATATAAGTATGTTTTTAGATCAGTCTGGGGTAATTCCCGATATGCTGAGGAATAGCCTTATGCGTGTATTATACTATAACCGTTGCCATTTCTTGCCTGGACCCGCTATTATTCTCAAATCAAATCTATATCATAGGTATTATGTAGGGCTGTACCGAATGTAATTTTTTAACATTCAAAGCTTCGATTGAAGTATTCGAACGAAGCTTCACATTTAGTCATTTAGCTGACGCTTTTATCCAAAGCGACTTACAAGTTCTGTACGACAAGCCATCAGGAAGGGCACAACTCTATCAGCTGAGCAACAATGTTCATCAAAGTGTTGAGTGCTACAGTGTAGGTTAGTTTATTAGGACAAGTGCATGACAGTACGGTTAGTTAGGGTTAGATTTTTTTTTTATTGTTTTTTTTTTAATTCAGATAATGGTTGAAGAAGTGCGTCTTTAGTCGACGGCGAAAGATTGGACGTGATTCGGCTGTCCTAACTGGGGTGGGTAGTTCATTCCACCATTGTGGGGCAAGGACTGAGAATAGGCGACTTCTCTTTGATGACCCTCCCGGAGCTTGGATAGGAGTAGGTCTGAGGCGGCCAGAAGATGTGTCTATTGATGTGTCTATTGATGTGTCTATTGTCTATTAAAATAAAATTACTTCGTAATGACATTTTTATAATTTTTTTTTAACTAAATCCTCAATTTGAATAAAGTGATTAATCTGATTAAATTAGTATTTTTCTTTTATTAAATCAACTTTCTTTAATGAATATAACAGTTTCGTCAACATAAATAATCCAATAAGGGCACGGTTGGTATGAAAGTGATGGTGACGTCTTATAGTATAATATTAGTGTAGCCTAATCTTTAACTGCAACTGTGAAGAAAACCCCCATTGGTTTAAACAGATTGAATAGACAAACAAATATATATAAAAAATAAAATTATTTAAAAAAAAATGATTAAAAAGAAAAAATTCAAATGTTGATTTAGAATTCGAATGTCAACATTATGATCGAAGCTTCGAAGCATTCGGTACAGCCCTAGTATTATGTTTCATCATGAATGAAAGGGGCTGGGGGGTCGTTTTTTGATGCTTTGATCGTCACCAACGGCATACGTTGTGGACTAACGTTACACACACACGTTCGGATCGAGGCGAAGACATGCTTGGATCAACACAAGATTGATATCATATAGCCCTTACCTTGACTAGGATGTACCCCAAAAAGAATATTCCAATTATCTGATCGCGATTCCAAGTATTGATGTCCATCGTGTCGCCAACATAATCCACCACACATCATGCATCGGGAGCATTTGATTCTTCTCAATCTGACCGTTTATAACCGCTCCCAGTGCCAAAAAAAAAACGACCCGGAGACATTAGATCGACGCACAGGCCAAGATACAAGGTTTCAAAGGGTGCTCGATACCGCCGTCTAGCTGGATGCGGCCAGTATTGCACTTTGGCTACCTCAGACTCATTCCCTATGCTATGGTAACAACAGGCTCCCTGGATGGATAATGAATAAAAATATCGAGGAAAAAAAGGAAAAACTACCCAGAAACGTAAAAAGCCATTTTTGGCACTCTACGGTCGGGGCCGTTTTTTGGCACATAAAGTGTTAAGAGGTTACCAGGCGTCTATACTTTCCGTAGCCGCATTTCTGGCAGACGCTCTCTGATTGGCTACTGTTGCCCAATCGCGTGACGAGCTGTGTCTTTGCCCATTTCCGCGTCGAACAGCCTGCAAACTACCTGGCGTTCTATCGCCATGCTCTAAGACAAACTCTAACCTTAACCAACTTCGAAAGAGTGCCTAAGCTTAACCATCGAAAGAACTTGCCGTCATGCTCTAAGACAAACTCTAACCTTAACCAACTTCGAAAGAGTGCCTAAGCTTAACTAGTGTAGAAACAGGCGTCGCCAATCAGAGAGCGTCTTGCCAAAAATGCGGCTACGGAAAGTACCAGACGGCATGAACACTTAAGGTAACTAACTTGCGTTCAGCGTTTCTCTGATTTTTCTCTGATTGGCTGGCTGAGCTCTGGTGTCCGCTGGAGCAAGCCAGAGACAGCCGGCGATGCAATATTTTATTTGTTTGTCATGACAAACCAATTACATAATCCAACATATGTGTAAAGGCACAACATATTCCAGTTAACGGTATCTTTTTTTAATGATTCGTTACGGCGCAATCAATACTTCCATGCATTCCGGACCTCCATGTTTTGGGGGTATTCATCAGACAAATCGGATCCGGGATTCGGCTCCCATCAGTCGGGCAAGAACTGCGGGTTTTCAGCCTCTCTCCTCTCTCCTGGAGCTTAAGGGGGAGCTTAGTATTCCTGCCTCTGAGGAGGTGGCTACAACAACACACAGTGACTACATGCAGTCACTGTGTGTTGTTGTAGCCACCGGGTAAATCGCGATAATCCAACATATGTGTAAAGGCACAACATATTCCAGTTAACGGTATATTTTTTTAATGATTCGTTACGGCGTAGTCAATACTTCCATGCGTATAAATTGAGGAAGGCAGGGACCTCTGCCGCTCTGCCGCGCGCTGCAACACAACACAGAGCGGCAGGCGTGGAAAAGGGGGCGTGCTAGCGCGCGGTCACGTGGGCGTCGTGGCCAATCAGAGAAACGCTGAACGCAAGTTAGTTACCTTAAGTGTTCACACTACCAGGGCGGCTACGTGGCGTAGTGGGCAAGGCACTCGCCACGAATGACGGAGACGCTGGGCTTGCCTGTTCGAGCCCAGCGCTCCACATTGCTTTCAGTTTAGCTGGTCGTTCATACTAATACACATTGGCCGTATTAGGGGGTGGGAAACTGATGGGTGGGGATCGGGCGTTGTGGACAGCGACTCCTACAGGTCGGTTGGTGCGCCTGCGCAGTAGAATCAGGAAGTGTCGGGGGCAGCGTGAGCCTCCCACGTGTTACTCCTCGCCACTGAGAGATTGAGCTGCGCAGGTGAAAAGATGCGACTGCTGTTACCTCAAGTACCGGAGGGGACTTGTGCTATGTATGACTTAGTCCACATTGCAGCCGGCTTGTGGGAGGCAAGAAACAGCGTTCGTGACAGGGGAGGGTTGAATTGGATGATACGAAATTGGGATGGGAGAAAATATAGAAAAAATGGGAGAAAAAGTGGATCAAAAAAAAAGTGTTCACACTACCAGACACCTCAAAAAGTGGCCATTTGTGTTTTAGTTTTTGAGGACTTCATACTTTTTTTTGCAAACCAAAATACTATACTTTACTTATAGCACATGCATAAGCCTGGTCTCTTTTGAAAGATGACATTCTGAAGTTTCAGATACAATAAAATGCTAATGAAATAGAGTAACATAGGTCTGAACTTGAGTTGTAGAAAAACTTGTTACTCACGTTTTTCTGTAGTAGTTGCAATATCCAAAAAAGTAGTACCGGTATATCCCAAAAAATTGGTATAAGCTGAAAAACACCCTGGGTCCATAGCCTGAAGTCTTATGTAGTACATGTCCAAATACATACAAATTAGGGGTGGAACGGTTCGCATTCGAACTGTGCACCGTTCGATACGACCTCCACGGTTCGGGGCATGTGTGTATTGTTCGGTTATAACGTTAGCCACAAGCTAGGCTAACGTTACGTTAGCCGCAAGCTAACGAACGTTAGCCACAAGCTAACCGCGGAAATGCTCACAGCGAAGTGACTCCATGACACAAGATCCATTAGTGGGGAAGGGGGGGTATATTGACAAGGCTTGACAACAGAGGTTTAAAGATAACTTCACGTTTATTAGCTGTTCGTTTATATTATATCATCAGGGCTTCTCCAGGTTCCAATGCTGTGTGTTACTGTTGACTATTTACTTCCTGGTGTGATGTCACTTCAAATACGGCTAGCAAGACTCAAATAGCAAAAGCGAGTCAAGTTGATTAGGTACCATGCAGTGAAAAACGGCATAAGAGAATACTTCATAATGTTTCATGCAATTAAAAAGTAAATATATATTTAGTACACATGATTTATTTATTTTAAATAACACTGACTTTTCCTTTTTGATAAGAAAGTCTAGTGCTTGTTGAGCATATGCATACTCTGCATCCTCTGTGCATCCCCTTAACAATTGTGTGTATTGAGCTGTACTGTATTGTACCCATTCTGCAATCTGTTAATAACATTTTCAATCAATCAATACTTTATGTTGATGGCCTTTGTCTATAATGTGGCCACAAACAATTGAATTATTTTGTTTGTTTGCACTAAGTTAATACTTTGACAAATGTTGCCTATATTTTTCAGTCAGTTCGGTCTTTGTGTGCCAGTTCAGTCTTTGTATTTAAGGCAAACCGCTGTAAACCTTATTTTTTACCAAATAAATGACAGACATGTTTAAATCAGCAATGCCCCTCTTGCTGTACCAACATCTCTCCTAGCTCTAACCGGTCACTGTCAAAATAATGTGCCTGATGTCAAACTGCCTCATTATTTCAGTTTTTGCATGACTACGTCCTTGAGAATAACTGAAAAGTGGGATTATTTTTAGGCTATATATCTTATGCTGATGTATGGTATTTTTGGAGTGTTACAAAAAAACACCGTATATCGAACCGAACCGTGAATTTTGTGAACCGTTCCACCCCTAATACAAATCCATCCAGAAATGAGTGATTAGGAGCGATTTTGGTAAACTGTGTACAAAAAAAAAGCTCTCCAGGTTTCAGTTTTTTCATTGACTTCAATTCATTCTGCGGTTTTTTCTCTTCCTGTTTTCGCTCATGACTTTTCACCCAGATCCCTGATTTACAGATCCCCACGTGGGGTATTGTTGGAAAGCCACACTCATTGGCTACAACCCTATCCAATCGTTTTCGAGATCGCCAAATGATTGACGGAGCTAGAGCCCCGGGAGTCGGGGGTGGTAATCTGACTCTGCCGTGTACTTTGGTGCACACCTCGCATATCGGCATGTAACTCAAGAACTGCTGAGCGGATTTTGTCGCCTGAACCAGGCAATCGACAGGCAACAAATAGGGCTTTAATTGTATATATTGTATTAAAACATTTCCTAAAGAGGGCCAGTGGTAAATACTTTAACCCTACACCATATTTTATCTATTTATTAAAGAGATTTGCACTACATCCATACCACATTATCAGGGGCTCATACAGAACCAAGCATTTCACTGTAATGTACATGTACTTTATACATGACAAATAAAAGCTAACTTGAAACTTGAGGTAAGGCTGCTGAAACATGACAAGTTCTACTAAAGTGAAATATCCCTTTACTTTCCTTATCATTTTCAGTCACATTGACCCCATAATGTTGGAAGGAAGAGAACGTCTTTCATGGTTTCATTATTTCTACTGCTAATATCAGACCAGTTATGTTCTGTTCAATATTTATTTTTTGTTATTTATTTAACCTTTATATTTAACCAGGAAGTCCCTTGAGGTTAAGATTTCAAGGGAGACCTGGCCAAGATAGCACACCATTACAAAGTTACAAAATTATTTCACTCAAAACCGTGCCGTTTCTCGCCTGTATCAACAATCAATCTGAAATCAACGCTATATTATTGGTATTATGTTTCATCATGAATGCATGAAAGGGGGGGGGGGCGGGGGTCGTTTTTCTATGCTTTGATCGTCGCCAACGGAATACGTTACACACATACGCTCGGATCGCAGTGAACGGATTCTTGGATCAACACAAGATTGATACCATATAGCCCTTACCTTGACTAGGATGTACTCTAAAAAGAATATTCCAATTATCTGATCGCCATTCCAAGTGTTGATGTCTATCGTGTTGCCAACATAATCCACCAAAGAACATGAACCGGGAGTGCTTGATTCTCCTCAATCCATGCGTTATAAACGCTTGTCCTGCCCGACAAGGAAACCCCGGCCCGGACTTTTTAGATCGACGCACAGCCCAAGCCAGAGTTTCAAAGGATGTGCAATACCGGCCGCAAGGACGTTTGCGATCTCAGACCCATTCCCAATGATATCAGGCTCCCTGGATGGATAATCAATGGAAATAGCGAATAAAAGAAATAACGACCAAAACACGACTATACTCTGGTCTGACGCCGAATGTTCAGCGAGTTAACCCGACTATCATCGGGTATGGCGTGGAAAGTGTTAAAAACAGATACATACAAAATCCAGCTTACAAACAGCAATTGCTACTCTTCAGTTACAGAGCTTCAAACTTTCCCAGGAAGACAAAACCATTACACTGTAGTGTGTTCTGAAGGTTATTCCATGACCAGGGTACAAAACAAGACAAAGCTGCTAAAAAGCAGGTGGTGACTGATTTTTAAAATGTAGAGAACTGTTATACACATTCGTGACACACATTCGTTTTGAGAAAACTGCCTCCCAAAATGACAACTATATTTTATATGTTGACATATCAATTAGATATGAAATATTATGAAAGGTCGAAACATTGAGACCAAAACCCAAAATAGCCCAAAACATTTGGAGTGATTTGCAATTTCCCCCTTTAAATGAATGGTATGTTTTAGGCCCAGGTTGGTGGACTAAATGTTTTCTGGTCTGAGCCACTTCCTTCAGTCTAATTGAGATCATTACATCCACTCTGCCGCAGGATAAGACCAAGAAAGTGAAAGTGAGCAAGGAGACGGCCAACGCAGCAGCCATCTACAAGTTTGCGGCCAAGAGGAAACGCTGAGAGAGACTCAGTCTAACGCAAAAATCACTGCCAGCCTGATGCCTTGACAAATACTGGTCTTCTGCTCCATAGAACCAAGCGGACAGTGAGGCCTGTGCTCCCTGCACTACTTATTCTGACAACTTCCAAGTGTGACACGGTTTTCTGATGTTTATTCTCCTCAGATGTTGTTGTTCTGTACATATTTATCAGAGAATTACAGTTTAATTTCTTTTCCAATAAAAACATTTTGGCATGATATTCTGAAAGGACGGCGTGTTGCTTTTATGTCTAGTCATGCTTGTTATGGCAGAGTTGTATACGGTCACTGTCTTGGGGGGTTTGTTGTTCTGCCAGTAGGTGGCAGTGGTGTCCCTTATGATCAACTGAAAAGCAGAGGGGTTTTGTGACGGAAGATCTTGGAGGATGAATACAGTAGAGTAAGACAGGCTACAGCAGCTACTGCACCTTCACTGGAACACTTTGAGAGAGGTTGTGGAAATGTCTTATTTCTAGAAAACTTTTTGACTGAGAGAATTTTGACTGTCCAATATTTTTACGTACTATATTTCTCTACTTGGGTACACACAGTGTAGATTGTAAAGAGAATATCACTCATCTACAATGCATGCCCCATCCCAACTAAAAACTAATTATTCCTAATGTCTGCCATCACTTTGGGTGATGTTTCTCATGTCCCCTGGTGTGTGTTAACATGAACATGTGTTGTTGAATAAGGACAAGGTGTTGAGTTCCACAGTGTGCGGCAGTAGCATTAGACTGCAGGCCCCTGCGCCCAGCAGCAGATCACAGAGAGCCAGGCTTGATTGATCACTGTGGTGGCAGCAGCTTCATAAACAGGGCCCATCCATCAGGCTCTCCCGGGAGCCACTGGGAGGGGGCGGGGGGTGGGCGGAGGGAGAGAAGGAGCTTGGCAGAAATGTCACCAGGCCCAGGGAGAGGTGGGAGGAGGGGTGACCAGAGGCCTTGGCCCGGACACTGCTGACCCGAGCAAAGGTGGGACAGCCACTCACGACGGGACAGAAAGGAGAAGAATGATGATGGGTTCCCCCACTTGGAGCAGGTCCTTTAAAAACGGGGGTGGGCAACCTTTTTGGGCACGAAATCCACCGTTTTCAAGTTGTTTGTGTCTGTGGAGTAAACGGGAGTACAAACCCGGAGTGCTTGAATGATCTGTGACTCCACAATGACCTTCCTAAACACGCAGAGGATTTCCATGGGCTCATTCAATATTGATTGTTTTGATGGAAAATCTTATCGCTTTCAAAACGTGTACATTTCACAACGCAACACCCCTGACGACAGGCCAAGGTCTTTCATGTTCTACCCAGTGACAGAATGACTGACGTCCTACACCGGCCTCCCTCCTTTCTCCTCCTCCCTCCCCCCTTCCCTGTGCTCCCCCCATACTGCGTCACACTGCTGAGAGTGCGTGCGTGTATCGGGACCCTCAGGCTTGCTGTCCGGCCGCAGAGGGGGTGGCATCCTTCGTAAGGAGCCCAGGGGTCAAAACACTGTGTGCGGAGTTCCGGGACCCCTCCATGACTTTGGTGACCCAAATGACAGACGAACCACTGTTCCCTGCTGAAGGCTCCCCTTTCATTCCCCCGCAGGACCGGGACTCTGGCCGTGGGGGGGGGGGGGGGGGGGGGCTTTGGGAAGAGTGAGTGACCCTCTGATTTTAAAGATATAGACGAGCATTCCTGTATTGTCCAAGACTTGTTCGTTTGCGAACTTGCCCGGGGCATCCTGTGTGCTCCCCCCTTACCCTGTACTCCCACCTCCACCCCCTTTCAAACCAATGAGCCTCGGGGGTTCGCTAAGTGACGACCACTTTTTAGGATGGGGGGGGGGCTATTCCACTCACACAGCTGCAGGCCATGACACTGACCCTGCATAGCAGGAACTGTTTTAGAGCGAAAGTGCTGCCTGTTTAAGGGAAGGAATATGACACAATAAGTCGTTGTTCATTTTCAGAGGAACATGAGCCAAGTTAGGGTAACTGTCTTTTCAAGGCTAGAATAGTCTTGGGTTTTCCCTCTTTTCTTTTTCTTGACATTTTACAATTCCATTTAAATGATGTGGCTTGGTGATATGAAATAAACATTTAAAAAATAAACATATGTATGTGACAATGTCAGCAGTCAGTTAAATATAAAAATAAAAAAGACCAAAATTGGAGATGCAGTAGCCTACCTGCTTCATGCTGGACGCATCTGGACCCTTATGTTTGTGTGATCAGATATGTAAACATAACATACACCATTTGGTGGCCATGTCGCAATGTGGGGATTGTAATGGGAAATATTAAAGGACAAACATGATAATATATTCCACGACAGGATGGAACCTCCAATCCGGGGAGTATTTAGATTGATCTTGTTTAATTGGATTGTCACCTACTATATTTCATAATTATATATAAATATCAAATCAAATGTATTTGTAAAGCCTGAAATCACATGTTAATGTCCCCATGGACCAGAAAAGTCTTCTTTAAACAAGTCAAGAAGAAACATCACAATAAATCAAGAACAAAAAACCCACCATGAAATAATGAATGAATACATATGATATTTATATATATATATAATATTTATACCTTATTATATTTCAAACAATGACGAGATACAGATGCTCCAGTGAATCATATTCAACTAGAAGAACTCTGATTAGCTCCTACTCCTACCGTACAAATCAGGATGAGGTGGGTAATGATGAGCGTGTTCATCAACACTTGATCTCCGCACCCGAGACCCGTGTGTGTCCCTCCGCCTCCTTCACCCCTGCACTGCTCTCTCTGCTCCTCCGAAGCCAGCTCACACAGATCGAGGAGGAGGACAGTACTAATCAATCGCCAAATTACAAAAAGGTGGAGAGAGAAAGAGACAGGGAGGGAGTGAGAGAAGAGAGAGGTAGCCTGGGGTTGGAGTGAAGGAGGTGGGGGGGGGGGGGAGGGGGGATGAAGGAGGAGGAGTGGTACTCCTTATCCTCGGATCTCTCTCTACTTTAACTTGAAACTGGGTGTCACAGGGTCTTTTGAAGTAGTGGCTAGAAGAGAGGGACCAGGGATGAGGTGTCTGTGTGTGTTTGGGGGGGGGGGGGGGGGGGGGGTGTAGGCAGCAGGGTTTGTCTTCGTGCCAGGGGGAAAATGTCTGAAGGAAAATCTTTACAACCCTGACAGTGCCCCTGACGAGTGTGTGTGTGTGTGTATGTGCATGTGTTTGTGTGTTAGTGACGTGTATGCGTGTGCATTTGGATTTGTGTGCATCTATCATTGTGCATTTGCTTTTGTGTGCGTGTGTGTGCGTGTGTGAGTGAGCATGTTGTTCAAGCGACAAGGTGGGGATCACAGAGCCCCATTTTAAATTGCCACTAATGAGCCACGGGCCCTGGCTGGCGAGAGGTACTCGAATTGATTAAATTTGCATGGGAGCCTAAATCACGATGGGGGCCTCATCCTTGTAACCCCCCCCCACCCCACCCCTACTCTCCCCACTTACCCCCTGTACACACACACACACTCCACCATTGGTCCCCCCCCCCCCCACCTCAACATCAGACCTACAGGGGGTACCTCGCTGCGGGAGTGAGGGGGTGGGCAGGATGGGCCAGGGGGAGGATGTGTGTGAGTGTGTGCGTGCGCGTGGTGTTGAGCGGGGCGTGGAGCGCACCCATCTGCCCCGGTATTACTGTCAGTCCATCATTCAGGGGGACGCCAGGCGCGCGCCTCGGGGACGTGTTCATTACGCTTTAACTACCGGATCTGTCCTTGTCTCGCGGCCTCCCCGTGTCATTGTCTGCCGGAGCTTTGAGCGTGTGGATGTGTGTGTTTGTGTGTGTGTGTCTGCTACTGGCATCACAACCAAACACTCCCTGGTCTCAGTGCGTGTGTATGTGTGCGTGTGTGTGTGTTTATGAGGGAGAATGACTGTGAAGACGGTATACTCTCCACTGTGTATGGATACAGTTGGTGTTTGTACTGTGAGAAATAAAGAGTGATTCACTGACTTTTTGGTCCTCTGTCTACATCTGACTTGAGAGTGTCTCCTATCAAGCTTCCTTTCACCTCATCATAATATATTCTCTCTCTCTTTCTCTCTTGTTCACTCTCTCTCTCTCACACAGACACACACTCCGCTCGCCCTCTGACAAACATGATGTCTCATTTGACTTTGCATGCTGCTTCTGTGTGATAATGTCAACTATGTGACAGTGTGCGTGTGCAGAGTATTTTTGTTTATGCGTGCATCCTATGCATGCAGTGATGAGGTGTCTGAATGAGAATGCACGTGGATACTGTGCGCGTGTGTGTGTGCGTGCTGTTAGCTTGTGTGATTGCAGCAATCAGATAGGGGTGTTAATCAGAGTTTGTTCGTCAGTGGTCTGATGAGGGGCGACGAGGGCCGCTGATTGTAATGCGACACCTCCATCCGCCTCTCTCTCTTTTTCTCTATCTCTCTTTTTCTCTATCTCTCTTTTTCTCTACCTCTCTCTCCCTCTCTCTCTCTACCTCTCTCTCTCTCTCCCTCTCTCCGAGACAAACTAAAGAGACAAACCTTTGGAACGGGATCAGATCATAATCATATGGTGCATGCTACTACAATGACTCCTCTTTACGCTTTAGGAACACAGGGACAGATTCTACAAAAAGGCAAACAAACAAACAAAACAAAGCAAGGCACCGAACTCGGTTATGCTATAATACATCAGTGTGTGTGACACTGGGGGGGGGGGGGGGGGGGGGGGGGGGGGGGGAAGACGCAGACTCTATTACAATATATGCGCTTTCATTCCAATGGACCCAATGAAACGTCTGTGACAGATAACGGGTCATATATCATGATCCAGGTGTCAGTGTCAAACCTATTGAATATTAAGAGTGGTGGTGGTGGTGGTGAGGGGGGAATGTCCGGGTTAGAGGGGAAAGGGTGTGTGTGTGTTGGGGGTGGTCGCTATGGGATAGGAGGTGTCTGGGGGTGTGGGGGTGTGGGTGGTGGTTGGGTTATGTACCCCAATGCTTTATAGCCCTGTCTCGTCGCTGACGGGTTTGTTCAGATCCCTCTACCCCCCTCTCTCCCTTCCCTCTCTTTTTTACGAGGGGGCCAAGCGCTAACGCTATTATGGCTGCCTCATCAGCCTAGTCCCTACGAGGGCTGATACAAATTAATTAACCTAATTAGGGGCTGTGATTGCGGGCGTGATTATAGGGGCTGGAAGGGAGGGGGGGGGGGGGGGTTGAGGGAGCGGGGGGGGGGGTTCTGTGGTGGAGGTGGGGGCGCGCTGGCAGCCAGGGTTCAGGCGGTGATGAGCTGCGAGGTGTGGGAGAGCAGCCAAGACGCTCTGCATGGTTAATGAGGAGTGCTAGTGATAGCTTCAATCTCTCTCTCTCTCTCTCTCTCTCTCTCTCTCTCTCTCTCTCTCTCTCTCTCTCTCTCTCTCTCTCTCTCTCTCTCTCTCTCTCTCTCTCTCTCTGTCTCTGTCTCTCTTTCTCTTCCCCTCTCTATCTCTCTCTCTTTCTCTTCCCCTCTCTATCTCTCTCTCTCTCTCACTCTCATCCCCCCTCTCTCTCTCTTTCCTGTTACTGGGTGTCTGAAATGCTCTTTCTGAATTTCTCTCGCTCTCTCTCCAGTTGTAATTTCTCTCTTTGCGTCTGCCTTCAGATTCAGACCCCCCCCCCCCCACCCCCCCCGCGCTCTGTTTATGTCTGTTTTTTTTTGTTCTCCCCGTCTTTCTTGACTTTGCCTTCCGCCCTTGTGCTGTTTCCTTTTAGTCAGCTGACTTTTAGGCTGCACTGCCCCCCCCCCTCCCCCCTCCCCGGGGGTTAAATAATGTACACTGTTTTGTCTCTGTACTGTCTTTGTTGATGGGACTATAACATTGAAATAAGACATGTTGTGATAAGTAAACACATAGTGTTAATAGCAATAATACAATGTTATTACACCGGGCTGTGTCATTATTATTATTATTATTATTCTTTATACATATCTACAGTGTGTTTAGTTAAGAACAACACATCCTGTCTTGTTTATTTGTCTTATTTCAACACAACTATGTTTGAAGAGTGTACTGTACATGACATCCCACACACATATATGTACTCTCTATGCACTGTATTACCGTACTCTATAGGATACAGAGCATCTTATCTTTCACTTCGACTGTACTCTCCACGAGGAGCAGGAATACACTCTGAGAATACACACACACACACATATGCGCGCACACACAGAGAAACACATACAATTATCATGGGGGCACATCCATTCCTACACACAGAGTCATAGAGCTGAACACACATGCACACACTGACACAAACTGCCCCCCTCTCTCGCTGTCTCTCTGTCTCTGTCTCTCTGTCTCTGTCTCTCTCTCTCTCTCTCTCTCTCTCTCTCTCTCTCTCTCTCTCTCTCTCGCTCTCTCTCTCTCTCTGAATGTCTCCCATTCCCACTCCCGCCCAGGCACACACTCGAGAGGGAGCAATATTTAAATCCCCTTCTATTTGTATTGGAAACAGAACAAAAATATTCTTGAGACCGAAGCAAAATGTGTTTTCTTGCCGGCATCAGCAATTCTAATGTTTCTAATGAGTCGGAGGTGGAGGAGGAGGAGGAGGAGGAGGAGGAGGAGGAGGAGGAGAGAGAAGCCCCTGGAAACTGTAAATACCCCCCCACCCCATGGCAGGAAGTTCCCTCAGAAGTGTGGTGTGGGCTGCCTTGTTTACCTCTCCTGTAAAGCCAGCGTTGTCCAATATCCACCTGATTGCAATGTAACCTTTGAATATTGTCATTGGCGTTGTATCGGTGCCTCACTGAACACGCCGTGGATTGTGCCATTTGATTTCCAAGATTGTGCCTTCTCCTCCTCTCCCTCTCTGTCTCTCTCCACGTCTCTCTCTCCCTTGTCTTGCTCTCTCCCCTGTCTCACTCTCTCCCCTGTCTCTCCCCATCTCTCTTTCTCTCTCTCTCCACTGTCTCTCTCTCTCCTTCCCCTTCTCTCTATCTGTCTCTCTCCCCTCATATCTCTCTCTGTCTCTCTCCTTCCCCTTCTCTCTCTCTCTCTCTCTCTCTCTCTCTCTCTCTCTCTCTCTCTCTCTCTCTCTCTCTCTCTCTCTCTCTCTCTCTCTCTCTCTCTCTCTCTCTCTCTCTCTCTCTGCCTCAGTATCAGTTCCAGGGATGTGATTAGGAAGCTACTAGCAGGCGGAGATATAGGGGAGGTGTGCATATCACCTTTTTAATCTGGAGCCGCAGGAAAAAGGCCCCTTCTGTTTTCCTCTCTCTCAAGGATTCTGCATTGTAAATCGCTGCAAGGCTCCTCATATATGGAAAATGTGCGAAGGCTTTTCATCAAGCATAAAGGTTGGAGATGAAAAGGGAGAAAATAAAAACGGGGAGATTTATGAATATGAGATTGAATGGAAATAACTTGAATAGGGGAAACGGAAATATTCTAACAAAGAAATAAAGAGTGCATCGTAAAGTAGGCATCTCTAAAAATGTACATGTGTGATGCCGCAGTTTAACAAAAATATACATGCAACCAGTGATCAATCTGTGTCTTGTATACAACAGTATGACACCCCCAGGAGGAGTTGTTTGGAAAATCCCAGTATTGTTCTCCTTTCCGCTAGCGGGAGGCACAGTGAATGGTCTGACAATTAACCAGTGGTTTGAGAGAAACATTTAGTGTTACATTACTATTCACTAATACTGCTTTACTACAATATCATCTGCAGCAGGATTGATATGATGGGGGACTTCTACAATACCTAGCACTATAGCAACAGTGGTATCTAATTTGATATTGAACATTAGTGTTCTAATGTCTGTGGTTCTCAACTGATGTGGTACGGCAGGCTGGAGCACCAGAGAGGGAGCTCAGGTATGCATTTAGTTTGAGCTCAGGTGCAAAGAAAATGTGATAAACAGATAATTAAATCCTTTCATTAGAATTACAACCACTCATACTCGTGATTTTGTCTCCAGGTGAATGCATGTGGAGTCTTTTACTGCGGTTTGTATTCAAAAGGGGGATGAATGGGTATGTATAACTACGATTCAGGTGAATTAGCCAACAATCAATAATTTAGTGTGACATTAAATTGTGTGTCTGGTGCAAAGTGTGTCTTGGCAGCAAAGTGCTCTGGAACAACCTGGCCACACTACAGGGAGTGATCTGCTAACAGAAGCATGATGATAGATCATAGAAATCCACGTGATTATGAACTCCTCATATAATCTATTTATATCCATATCCACTGTTAAACCCCTCACTGTTAAAACCCTCACTGTTAAAACCTTAAAACCCTCACTGTTAAACCCCTCACTGTTAAAACCCTCACTGTTAAAACCCTCACTGTTAAAACCCTCACTGTTAAAGCCCTCACTGTTAAACCCCTCACTGTTAAACCCCTCACTGTTAAAACCCTCACTGTTAAAACCTTAAAACCCTCACTGTTAAAACCCTCACTGTTAAAACCTTAAAACCCTTACTGTTAAAACCTTAAACCCCTCACTGTTAAAACCCTCACAGTTAAACCCCTCACTGTTAAACCCCTCACTGTTAAAACCCTCACAGTTAAACCCCTCACTGTTAAACCCCTCACTGTTAAACCCCTCACTGTTAAACCCCTCACTGTTAAAACCCTCACTGTTAAAACCCTCACTGTTAAAACCCTCACAGTTAAACCCCTCACTGTTAAACCCCTCACTGTTAAACCCCTCACTGTTAAACCCCTCGCTGTTAAAACCCTCACTGTTAAAACCCTCACAGTTAAAACCCTCACAGTTAAAACCCTCACAGTTAAAACCCTCACAGTTAAAACCCTTACTGTTAAAACCCTCACTGTTAAAACCCTCACAGTTAAACCCCTCACAGTTAAAACCCTTACTGTTAAAACCCTCACTGTTAAAACCCTCACAGTTAAAACCCTCACAGTTAAAACCCTCACAGTTAAAACCCTTACTGTTAAAACCCTCACAGTTAAAACCCTCACAGTTAAAACCCTTACTGTTAAAACCCTCACTGTTAAAACCCTCACAGTTAAAACCCTCACAGTTAAAACCCTTACTGTTAAAACCCTCACTGTTAAAACCCTCACAGTTAAAACCCTCACAGTTAAAACCCTCACAGTTAAAACCCTCACTGTTAAAACCCTCACAGTTAAAACCCTCACTGTTAAAACCCTTACTGTTAAAACCCTCACAGTTAAAACCCTTACTGTTAAAACCCTTACTGTTAAAACCCTCACTGTTAAAACCCTCACTGTTGAAACCCTTAGGCCTACTGTTAAAACCCTCTGGGGACATTTTTCTATTCCTATTTTTGGTTCGTCTGGTGTAATATGTATAATGTATATTATATGTTAATGTAATGTATATAAGTATAACCTCAACTCTAATGCACAATCATGTTATATGGGGCATTCTACCGAATTAGTTCAAAGTGCTGTCCCACAACAAGAAAAACTATTTAACAAAACAATTAAGTATTCAGACATAGATATTTACTAAGAATATGTTATGATCTATTTAAACCCAAGGCATTAAATTATATTGTGATGAGCTAAATATATACAAAATCATCATTTATAGGGTACTTTCTATTGGGAAGTAGCTGTCCCAAACCCTGGCATGTAAATTTCAATGTATGTAAATAACACTCTTTTCAATCTGCACGGTGATTGATTGAATGGAAATTGTATTAACAGATTGCAGAATGGGTACAATACAGTACAGCTCAATACACACAATTGTTAAGGGGATGCAGACCAGAGAAAGACTTTCGTCTTGTTTACATCAGGGTCCCCCATTTTCAATTCATAATGAATTGTAAGTAAGGGTGCAACTTGCTCAGTGCAATCCATTCTTTGTGGCTCTAGCCCTAGGTGTTTTGTAAAACAAATTAAGTATATTGAGTTATAAACTAAAATGTTATGATAATGATTGGTTAAATGTATGTTAAATTTCTCTGTGTGTAACTTTAAGAATTGTCACCACCGAACACATAATTCTCTTCAATTAAGTACACTTTTTGGGGTTTCATGCGAAATATTATGTTTTTATGTGTGTACACCTCTTCAAAGATGTGTATGCTAGCTATGTGCTTGCTAGCATTATTTAGTTGTGCTCAAAGTTAGCTAGAATTGTCACTACCTAAACATATGGTAAAGTTTCGTAGTGATGTTGTTAAGGTTTGTAAAGCGACCCCAATAGCACAACACAAGACAGGTATGAGAGTTAGCCAAAAACAGGGCATTATTTATTTCACAGGGAAAAAAGCAACACTGACCCTTTAAGGGTGAAATACACTAGAGTCCATGAACAACAAAAATGCAGCGCTGTCCCTTTTAAGGGCGAACGAAAAAAACATCCAGGACATCACGGAAATGTTCAGGTAGTCAAGAGACTCACCAGGCAAAGGTGCCGACAGGGAACTTGAAAAACGAGGACCGCACGGAAGCGGTGATTACACAGGGAGTATCCACAGGAGCATGAAACGTATATTCGGTAGAATGGCCCAATATGTCTTTGTTTTCAGGACAAACTGGGTTATCAGAATATCTATGCTGCAGTGATGTCACATTAATGCATAAATAGTTATATGACCATAAATACAAAAAGATACTAAATTGTATTGAAATCACCCATAGAACAATAATTCACCACCAGCCTTTTGGCTTTTGAAATATGTTCTTCTAAAAAAACATGCTATCCCTCACACATCATGAACTATTTACTTTTAAAGATAAGTCGCTATGTGTTCTTTTGTCCAAAAAGTTGGTTTTGCTATAGTTTTGCCTAAATCTGTGTCCCTCAAGGTCAAGGTCAGTGGCCCTCCTGCTTGTGGTCAGTGGCCCTCCTGCTTGTGGTCAGTGTCCCTGCTGTTTGTGGTCAGTGTCCCTGCTGCTTGTCTTGGGTTGATTGACAAATGGAAGGAGGGATCCCAGAATATTGCACCTTTATTGTGCTTTTTGTATACCAATAAAATTCTATATAAAAATACATTTACATTTAGTCATTTTATCCAAAGCGACTTACAAGTTCTGTACGACAAGTCAGCAGGAAGGGTACAATCAATCAATCAATCAATCAATCAATCAATCAATCAATCAATCAATCAATCAATCAATCAATCAATCAATCAAATTTATTTATATAGTACAACTCTTTCAGCTGAGTAACAATGAGCAAACAGTATAATTTGATAATTTTTCTTTTATTTATTTTTCTTTTATTGTATTATTTTTACACATAAAATGTGTACATTTTCTTTTTAAATTTAAACATATACAACACTACATATATAATACAATACAATATATGGTGCAAATGGAATAACGATTATGTATCCACATTATATATCATGTTACAATACTATCCAAATGCACAAAGGAGAATTTACACATTATGTATTATGCTCAAGTTATTCTGCTGATTATTTGAGTTGTTGGGTTGCATGCAGACAACCATGCAGCAAATTAGGTGAGTCTCATGTTACTCTATTATCCATGTCCATGTCAATCTGCTCAGGAACAAGCAACATAGCCTCTGATTCATCAATAGACTCAACCAATGTATCACAGGATACATATTGCATAGGCTTCAGCTACCCTAACAGCAACAACAGCAGTTGCTTTCAACATGGATATATGGATAAATGGTCACAGAAGACAGAAGACATTCACAGTTGGATGTATTAGTTTTATAAAAGCCAAAAGGATACTGCTTTTCCAAGCTGGATTACAGAGTTTCTGAAAGGGCTAAGACCACACTTGATGGCTCTTTAGAAAGCTGCAACAGTCAGCCAGAAAACAAATAAAAGTGTGCAGCTAATTTGCTTTTGATTTAAACTAAAGTACTTTCAGGTTTCTTTTTGGTCATACCTTGCACTTTTTTGGGTGCTCACGAGCTGTGCCTCTACTGCGCTCTGTGTATTTACATGTGTGTTTGTGTATTTACATGTGTGTTTGTGTATTTACATGTGTGTTTGTGTATGCTATGTATCAGAGCATGCGAGTGTGTTCTGTGTATTTACATGTGTGGTTGTGTATTTACACGTGTGTTTACATGTGTGTTTGTGTATTTACATGTGTGTTTGTGTATTTACATGTGTGTTTGTGTATTTACATGTGTATTTACATGTGTATTTACATGTGTGTTTGTATATTTACATGTGTGTTTGTGTATGTTTGTGTATTTACATGTGTGTTTGTGTATTTACATGTGTGTTTGTGTATGCTGTGTGTGAGAGCATGTGAGTGTGGTCTGTGTATTTACATGTGTGTTTGTGTATCAAGTCAAGTCAAGTCAAGAGTTTTATTTGTCACGGCATACAAGTATACAATGAAATGCGGGTGGTCTTGCCCGCAACGATGTGCAATACAGTGGTACAACATATAATAGAATCCAATAAAACAACATTGTGCAATAAACAGGTAACAGGTAACATGGTGTGACATCTCGGTATCTGTACATAGTTATTTACAGAGCATATAGGACATGCTAGGTAGCTTTGGTAGTGCAATACACTGTTACTGTTGTTATACTAATTTAAAGTGGCCTTTCCTTTTGGCCATAAGTGGCTGAGCGCACCACTCTCTGTAGGGCCTTCTTGTCCTGTGCCGTGCTGTTTCCATACCAGGCAGTGATGTTTCCGGTCAAGATGCTCTCTACAGCTCCTGAGTAGAAGGACTGGAGTATCTTCCCCGATACTCTGAACTTCCTTAACTGTCTCAGGTGGTAGAGGCGCTGCTTCGCCTTCTTTACCACTGTGTCTATGTGTGTTGACCATGTCAGATCCTCTGAGATGTGGACCCCCAGGTACTTAAAGCTGCTCACCCTGTCCACGGTAGCCCCGTTAATCATCAGTGGTGTGTGTGTCTCCTGCTGTCCTCTCCTATAATCCACGATCAGCTCCTTGGTTTTACCAATGTTCAGGAGCAGGCTGTTGTCCTGGCACCAGCGTTCCAGTACCTCAACCTCCTCCCGGTAGGCCTTCTCGTCATTGTCCGAGATCAGCCCCACCACCACCGTGTCGTCTGCGAACTTCACTATGGAGTTGGAGCTGAACTTGGCCACACAGTCGTGTGTGTATAGTGAGTACAGCAGGGGGCTCAGAACACAGCCCTGGGGGGACCCGATGCTCAGGGTGATGGTGTTGGAGGTCTGACCCCCCACCCTGACCGCCTGGGGTCTTTCACTCAGAAAGTCCAGTACCCAGGCGCTCAGAGCGGAGCTCAGACCCAGCTCGATCAGCTTGTCCACCAGTCTGGTGGGGACTATGGTGTTGAACGCTGAGCTGTAGTCAATGAACAACAGTCTCACATAGCCCCCCTTCTGACGGTCCAGGTGAGAGTATGCTGTGTGTGAGAGCATGTGAGTGTGGTCTGTGTATTTACATGTGTGTTTGTGTATGCTGTGTGTGAGAGCATGTGAGTGTGGTCTGTGTATTTACATGTGTGTTTGTGTATGCTGTGTGTGAAAGCATGTGAGTGTGGTCTGTGTATTTACATGTGTGTTTGTGTATGCTGTGTGTGAAAGCATGTGAGTGTGGTCTGTGTATTTACATGTGTGTTTGTGTATGCTGTGTGTGAGAGCATGTGAGTGCGGCTTGAGCGAAAAGGAAACTCTGCTTACCAACCCTGTTCTTGTGCTCTGCTCCACCACTATCCATCCTCACAGCCGCTCAAGTCTTTATCTTATGTGAGGAATAACACAGCTTCAAATTCCATCCGTTGGGAAAGTTGTCACTGAAGTTGATGGTGAGTGGTTTTGGCCATTTTTAAAGCATGGATTGACCTGTCACTACCCAATGAATCCTTCCCGCCAGATCAGGACCAAACTAGAACACGCTTGTATGCTACTTTTGTACAGTTCTTACAATAGGCAATTTGGAGACAAAAGTACTATGTTCGCCAGAGGGAAGAGCAAATAATATCATGCCTAATCAACTGCCTTTCTATTGTTGGCTAAATTAATATCTAACTAGATCACAAAGGCAGATTATTAAGCCATTAAGTAATGGATTCTAGTTTGCTAGCATTATCTAACTAATGGCTGCCATATTTGTTCTTCTACAAAGATTATCATACACATCATACACATGTGCACATCATCATTATGCACATATCATCATACACATGCGCACACATCATCATACACATGCACACATCATCATACACATGCAGCACACATCATCATACACATGTGCACATCATCATACACATATCATCATACACATGCACACATCATCATACACATACGCACATCATCATACACATGCGCACATCATCATACACATGCACACATCATCATACACATACGCACATCATCATACACATACGCACATCATCATACACATACGCACATCATCATAAGTATGCGTACATCATCATACACATGCACACATCATCATACACATGCACACATCATCATACACATACGCACATCATCATACACATACGCACATCATCATACATGTGCACATCATCATACACATGCACACATCATCATACACATACGCACATCATCATACATGTGCACATCATCATACACATGCACACATCATCATATACATACGCACATCATCATACACATGCACACATCATCATACACATACGCACATCATCATACATGTGCACATCATCATACACATGCACACATCATCATACACATACGCACATCATCATACACATACACACATCATCATACACATGCACACATCATCATACACATACGCACATCATCATACACATACACACATCATCATACACATGCACACATCATCATACACATACGCACATCATCATACACATACGCACATCATCATACACATGCACACATCATCATACACATACGCACATCATCATACATGTGCACATCATCATACACATGCACACATCATCATACACATACGTACATCATCATACACATACGCACATCATCATACACATACGCACATCATCATACACATGCACACATCATCATACACATACGCACATCATCATACATGTGCACATCATCATACACATGCACACATCATCATATACATACGCACATCATCATACACATGCACACATCATCATACACATACGCACATCATCATACATGTGCACATCATCATACACATGCACACATCATCATACACATACGCACATCATCATACACATGCACACATCATCATACACATACGCACATCATCATACACATACGCACATCATCATACACATGCACACATCATCATACACATGCGCACATCATCATACACGTACGTACATCATCATACACATACGCACATCATCATACACATACACACATCATCATAAGTATGCGTACATCATCATACACATGCGCACATCATCATATACATGCGCACATCATCATACACATGCGCACATCATCATACACATACGCACATCATCATAGACATGCACATCATCATACGCATACGCACATCCTCATAAGTATGTGTACATCATCATACACATGCGCACATCATCATACACATACGCACATCATCATAGACATGCACATCATCATACGCATACGCACATCCTCATAAGTATGTGTACATCATCATACACATACGCACATCATCATATGCACATATCAGGAAAAGGTCCCAATCCGGCGGGGGAGACTGAGTGGGTAGTGGTAGCGCAGGCTATTGTATGAATTAATGCTCATGTGAAGATGAAAAAGAGGAGTAATGTCGATCATGCAGAATGAAGGCAAGGTAATATAATTTTTGGTAATGTGGGAGGAAGATAATGAGTGGATAGCTCCTGTATATGCTGCATAATTGGTAGCGTTGCACAAGGGGACATTATGCAAGATCATGGATAATTTCTACTGAAACATATTAACATTGAAGGCTAACAAGTGTAGGCTATGTAGGCTACTGATCTTCAATGACACCTTTGTAAAGCTTGAAAATGATGGTCACTATAGATGACACGTGAGGTTTAGTGAGAATCACATGAATGGCTTAGAATTATTTAAAATAAAATCTGTTTTTCAATCAATTCAAAGGGCAACATGTTGGCAAAGTGACTACTTTTAAATGACAAGTATAATGTGCCAGTAACTTTTTCATAAATGTTTGACCATCAGGACCTAATAACAAACGACCTCAGGCCATGCAGCATCACGAGCAGCGTATTTGAGAGGCCTTGATTGGTTTGAGTGACAAAATGCGCTTCTCCCTCAGGTGAAATTAACGGCAATCCGCTACCCGCTCCGCTCACGTTCCACTCCACTCTCATGCTCCGGTGTGTGTGTGCAATGCGCGTGTGCACATGCGTTTATTCATAAATTCTTTCAGTTTGAGCACCTTAAAAAAAATACGTGTTTATTGCTAAGCTACATGATAATATGAATATTCACCATTTACTGTTTGCACTTGTAGTAAGTTGCTTTGGATGAGAGTGTAAGTGAAATGCTCTAAAATGTAAATGGTGTGAACAGGAGTCATTGGTACCCATACTTCAGGCAAGGTAAGAGGAGCCACAAAGTGCTTGATGTTCAGGGTGAGGACAGAGAGAGTAAGAGAAAGAGAAAGGGGGGGGGGTCCTTGAGCGACATCTTTTGGCTACTCTCCTCTCTTGCCTCGCTGATAAGCGCTGGTCCCTGTCAGAGGGAAAGTAAATACGGCACTTACAGATTCCCCTCTCATTTGGCGGAGAGAGAGAGAGAGAGAGAGAGAGAGAGAGAGAGGTCACACTTACATTTTAATTAAAGCTAGAGAGAGAGAAAGAGAGAGAGAGAGAGTGATACCCCTGCAGTGAACTGATGCTATCAGGGGACCGCGGCAGGCAGGCACACAAGGAGATGAGGGGCCGAGATCAGGCCTCCGACCAGTGTGTGTGTGTGAGAGAGAGAGGATGCACATTTGTGTGTGTGTGTGTGTGTGTGTGTGTGTGTGTGTGTGTGTGTGTGTGTGTGTGTGTGTGTGTGTGTGTGTGTGTGTGTGTGTGTGTGTGTGTGTGTGTGTGTGTGTGTGTGTGTGTGTGTGTGTGTGTGTGTGTGTGTGTGTGTGTGTGTGTGTGTGTGTGTGTGTGTGTGTGTGTGTGTGTGTGTGAGAGAGAGAGCCAATGAGAGAGTACACATTCAAGTGTGTGTGTATAATGTTTGTGCGTGTGTGCGTGCGTGCATGCGAGCGCAGGGCTGTGCGTAGCTCTCGGAGCTAAACAGCTGTAGCGAGGCTGCTATCAGATATTTATAAGCGTCTCATGAATATGGATGGGCGGCGAGATGGGACCGATGTTTGTCCTCTAAGAGGGGATGAAAGGAGAATGTGCCGTCCTCCCAGAGAGACCCAGTCAGGGCCGCTCTCTCTCTCTCTCTCTCTCTCTCTCTCTCTCTCTCTCTCTCTCTCTCTCTCTCTCTCTCTCTCTCTCTCTCTCTCTCTCTCTCTCTCTCTCTCTCTCTCTCTCTCTCTCTCTCTCTCTCTCTCTCTCACAGCAGAGCACTGGAGCTCTGTATGAGGAAGAGACGGCTGGGTTGTGTGTCAGCGGGGGTGGGCAGGGGAACAGGACATACAGGCTGTCGAATGGTAACATTTTATAAAATGGGATTTGAGATGTTCTTGGATGTTCCCCCAGTATTTCCCTCATGGTTTGGCTCAATTGAAACCCTGTAATGTAAATGTGGACGCCGTCATCAACATGCTTCCTACTTGGTACTCGCTCCCCAGTCCTCTCTTGGTATTCGGTCACTTTGTGGAGAAAAAGAAATATTGTAAATGTTTTTGTGAATGTTTATTGATAGAAAGTGGAGAGGCTTTCGGACTCCATGGTGATTGATGTGTTCAAGTTCAAGTTTCAAGTTAAAGTTTCTTTAATAGTTGTCATACAGAAGTACAGAATACTTTTATACAAAATGCTTCTTTCTGTTACGCTCCAGAGACTGTGCTAGACAAAAGATAAGTATGAAATAAAATAAGATAAGTATAGCAAGTAAAAGTAAAAAATAGAAGTAAAAAATAGAAGTCACGTACGTAGACACAAGTGTTCAGTATGTACATATGTACAATGTTCAATGCAGGATAGCAGTAACTGAGTTACCATACAATATAATGCAATATACTAATATACAATATACTATATAGTGCAGAGCAGAAATGGGATGAGGTACAATTTAGGTACAATTCACAATTTACAGTAAGGTGTCCTGAGGTATGGGTTGTAGTGCAAATTATTTGCCAATGAATATAAAGTGTGTCTAGGTGTTCTAAAGTGTGTAGAGTGGGTGCTGCAGTGGGTTGATTGTTTAAAGTGAGTGTGTGTGGATGTGTGTGCTGTGAGTGCATTTGATGGTTGTTGCATAGTGTTATTGTTCGTTGAGCAACCTGATGGCCTGGGGATAGAAGCTTCTTCTGAGTCTTTCTGTGCTTGCCATGAGACTCCGGTATCGCTTGCCTGACGGCAGCAGTTCAAAGAGGCAGTTGTTTGGTTGGCTGGAGTCCTTGATAATTCTCTTAGCCTTACCCCTGCACCGCTTGTTGTAAATGTTCTGGAGAGTGGGAAGCCCCCCTCCAATTGTGCGCTCGGCTGAACGGGCCACTCTCTGTAGTCTGCTACGGTCTTGTGCGGTGCTATTCCCAAACCAGGAGGTGATATTGCCAGTCAGGATGCTCTCTATTGTACATGAGTAGAAGTTTTTTTTTTTTTAAACTTCAATTTTTATTAACATTTATAGACAAACAACACTTACACAAAAATGGATCCCATAACACAATATGAAAGAATGCAGTGAACATAAATGGTTACATGAATAGCATTGTTGGTTATATGTTTCCACTACAGTTGTTTTTCCAGGCACTTAATACAAAGACTGATTGTATACCGCCCTTGAACAGGTATAGACAAATTTAATACCTACTCAAAAGGATTAGATACTGACTAAGGCAAATATGTATGGTATGGGTCCAGTGACCCTCCTTGAATTTCTTTCTTCTCTTATCCTTCGCCCTTTCTATTTCTTTTATACTAAATTTCTCTTTGCCTTTTGATTCACCCATTTACAAACCACATCTTCCTTGATTATTAATACAACATTGTTAAACAGACATAAATAATAAAGTACAAAAAATGTAATACAATTGTAATACCCAAAAAAAATAAAAATAAAATCAGAAAATACTAACTAAGTCAAAAGTGTGTGACATGGGTTCAGAGACCCTCCTTGAACCTCTTTCCTCCTTTACCCTTCGCCCTCTTGTGATGCATTTGGTTCTTCCTCTGTGATGTCGTTTTCGTTCCCCTTGTAATCCTCCCACTTTCCCCATCTTTCTCCAAATTTCTCTTCCTGTAACCTCAGCATGTGTGTTATGAGTAGAAGTTCTTAAGGATCTTCTGACTGACTTGGAACTTCCTTAGGCGCCTGAGGAAGTAGAGGCGTTGCCGTGCTTTCTTCACAACACTGTCAATGTGTGTGGTCCATGTCAAGTCCTCGGATATGTGGGCTCCGAGGTACTTAAAACTGTTCACTCTCTTAACCGGTGCCCTGTCGATGCTGAGGGGGCTGTAGTCCCTGACCCCCGACCTCCTAAAGTCCACAATCATCTCCTTTGTTTTGCTGACGTTCAGGGAGAGGCTGTTCTCTTGGCACCATCCCGCCAGGACCTTGACCTCTTCCAGGTAGGCCCTCTCGTCGTTTGCAGAGATCAGGCCCACCACTACTGTGTCGTCAGCAAATTTGATGATTGTGTTGTTGTTCCGCTGAGCCACACAGTCATGTGTGTACAGGGAGTAGAGGAGGGGACTCAGAACACAGCCCTGGGGGGCCCCTATGTTGAGGGTGATGGATGAGGAGGTGCAGTTGCCTGCTCTCACCACCTGGGGTCTAGACCACCTGGGGTCTGGGAAACAGCTAAAACTACAGTTGCAGCCAGTTCTAGAAACACTGGTTTGTGTTTGTTATTTTGTCAAGTTGAAAACATCTATAGAGCAGAGGTTTCTATGTGTCTGCCGGCACCGGAGACCCCTCCCCCCATAACTTTACCCAGCTAACCCCTCATCTTAACTTTACCACGCTAACCCCTCCCCTTAACTTTACCCAGCTAACCCCTCCCCTTAACGTTACCCAGCTAACCCCTCATCTTAACTTTACCAAGCTAACCCCTCCCCTTAACTTTACCCAGCTAACCCCTCCCCTTAACTTTACCCAGCTAACCCCTCCCCTTACCCAGCTAACCCCTCCTCTTAACTTTACCAAGCTAACCCCTCCACTTAACTTTACCCAGCTAACCCCTCCCCTAACCCCCTCCACTTAACTTTACCCAGCTAACCCCTCCCCTTAACCCAGCTAACCCCTCCTCTTAACTTTACCAAGCTAACCCCTCCTCTTAACTTTACCAAGCTAACCCCTCCACTTAACTTTACCCAGCTAACCCCTCCCCCTAACCCCCTCCACTTAACTTTACCCAGCTAACCCCTCCCCTTAACTTTACCCAGCTAACCCCTCCCCTTAACTTTACCCAGCTAACCCCTCCCCTTAACTTTACCCAGCTAACCCCTCCCCTTAACTTTACCCAGCTAACCCCTCCTTTTAACTTTACCAAGCTAACCCCTCCTCTTAACTTTACCAAGCTAACCCCTCCACTTAACTTTACCCAGCTAACCCCTCCCCTAACCCCCTCCACTTAACTTTACCCAGCTAACCCCTCCCCTTAACTTTACCCAGCTAACCCCTCCTCTTAACTTTACCAAGCTAACCCCTCCTCTTAACTTTACCAAGCTAACCCCTCCACTTAACTTTACCCAGCTAACCCCTCCCCCTAACCCCCTCCACTTAACTTTACCCAGCTAACCCCTCCCCTTAACCCCTCCCCTTAACTTTACCCAGCTAACCCCTCCCCTTAACTTTACCCAGCTAACCCCTCCCCTTAACTTTACCCAGCTAACACCCTCCTCATCACAACAGGCATCACTTCTCCTTTTTGCTGTACCTGGAGGCCGGCCAATATGAGTCTCAGTCGCTTACTGAATGGCTGCATTTTATATAGCGCAGAGAGAGAGCAGACAACTGGACAGGTTCCAAGGGTGTTTAATATCAAAAAGGTATAGTAGTTGGACAAGTGTGAGGTCAAAGACGAGGCCGGGTTCTCAGATGGGGCGTGGGATGATCCAGGAGAAGCGTAGTCCAACAGGCGGAGGTTCGTAGATGAGGCGGGCAACACAGACAGTTCACGGGGAGATCAAAGAGAAGGGTAGTCCGACGAGTGAGAGTCATACACGGGATACAGGATGAACGCTGGGAAGGGAGCCAGGTAGTGGACTAGAGACAAGGGAGGACATGCGGGGTTATGGTGCGTTCACGTCAGGTGGGAAGAAGCGGACGAACCAGATGACATCTCGTTGCTACAACTAGGAAGCATTCACGCGTTGAACGCGAGGAAACGCCCACATCCAAGATGGCGATCTTAGCCTACTGTTAGCCTACTGCTACAAGTCGTTAGCAAGTTACTTTAAAATCAACTGTAGACGAACAGCAGCAAGTATAGCTCGTTTTTCATATGAAGAGTACAGCAGTATGATTGTATTATTCTGATTATGTGATCAAAGTGATCATTTAACTTGTATTGCCGACATCGCCGTCAAGCTTGCTGCCATGATGGTTGATACTTCCGCATTTCGGGACGCGAAGTGGGAGATATCGGGGTATATAAAAAACTCCCATATGACCTAGTAGGAATTACCACTAGGAGGCTGACGTGAATGGCTTTTCCCAGTCGGAAGCTGGTTCTTCCGCTTCTTCCCACCTGACGTGAACGCACCATTAGACACGGCAGGACAGGTACAGGAATAAACAGGCTACAAGCAAAAACGATGACTGGCCCCGTCTTGCAGTATGCAGTATTAGTCGGGTGATTGCTGATCGCCAGCAGCTGTGGATGCCTCGGGACCTGCCTCCACACCAGGTTCCAATCCTGCAATTAACCCCACATACCCACACAGAGACAACGGAACTAGTAACAACTAGTTACTAGCACCAGGAGTCCACAAAATTCTGTAACACAAGCATGCACATTCACAAATGTGTATTAATTCATCATCAATTTTATAGCTTGGCCTTCTTTTACATCTTTACTTTGTCTAGCAGCAAAGCACACAGGGGTTGCTTTAGTGATTGTGTGGTGGATTGGTGGTAACTTAACATTTGCTAGCCATGGCCTAGCCCCGAATGCATGCATTAAATGCCACTGAGTGTTTGGCATAGGCTATATGGTACACACATTTATATTTACACACGTTTACATTTAGCATAATTAACAAATGTATATGCCCACTGCCGGCATGTATCCGGGTCTGGCTTAGGCTTTTAATTAACAAGATATGAATTTATGTGAAGGTGTTAGCTAGTGGCATTCCTTCAATCCAACTGTCCTTTTTTCCAGAATTAACTTGCATCACCACACTGTTGTATAATCAAACAGTGTTAATTTACTTGAATTTCAATGAGAAAATAATGTACATTCATGACGTTTCTTAAGAGAATCCAAATGATATGTAACGTTAATATCTCTGTGAGGGAATCTGTCGAAGTTGTCTTTGAGAGTGACAGCTTCCGCGCGGCACGGTGGCCCTCGAGACACGACCTATAGAATACTCTGACACATAGTCAGGAATGGGTGATAAACAATCTGTGCGTGTGTGATATTCTTACTGAAATGAAACATATCAGATGGAGCTTCCAAATGTTGTCTATTTCACAGATATGTGTTTCCTTGCATATTCCTATCAAAAGATTGCGTTTGCTGTAACGTTGCTGTGCGATACTCACATGAAGTCGCAGGACCCTCTGCGAATCCTGAATCTGTGATCAACATTGCTTGCCTGTTGACATCTAAGTGCTTGTGTTGTTATAATCGTTGTGCTGACATTATCAAGTAAGCGAAACGTTTCTTTATATGCTTTTCTGTGTGAATTGACCTAGATTTGAAGTGTCTGTAGTGCAGAATATAAAGAGAAGATGGAGCATTTTATGGCTTTGTTAGAACATTTGGACACAAAAGCATTTCAAACAAGTTTATTACAGGAACTTTTCCATAAAAGCATGCCACGTTTAAAAGGCACTACAAGGCTGTTTATTACGAGATAGAGTGGTTTTGTTTTGTTTACAATATATATATATATAATATATATATATATATATATATATATATATATATATATATATATATATATATATATATATATATATATAATTATTATTATTATTATTATTATTATTATTATTATTATTATTATTTTTTTTGGTCAACTACCCTCAGAACAAAAGGGTTATTTACAGTTACATCCACATCAGACAGTAACATACAACACAAAGTTAAGACCCAGGACACAGTGCTGCTATCTGTACCACTGCCAGCTCATTCTGAACATATATCACCTTATATAGTCCAAACAAGCCAATATGGAGGCCAGTAGATGGACCATGTCACATGTGAGATGACTCAGAGGACAGAGTTTTGAAAAGGTAAATGGTAAATTGTCTGCATTTATATAACATTTATATAGCGCTTACATAGTACAGAACGCAGTTTCACTTGCGAACAAGGAAGGGGTTCTTGTAGGTTGTGTATTAGTTCTTTGCATGGCAAAAGGTCCTACCTAGAGCTTTAAAAGGGTTCCATTTGGAGGCAAGCTGAAGAACGCCTTAATGATTCTAACCTCAAACCCTTTTGTGTACATTTGTCAACCTTCCAAGAAAAACCCATGCAACGCCTCTGTCCATTTGTCACCTATGAATACCAGAATGTCCCCCCCCCCCCCCCCCCCCCCCCCCCCCCCCCCCCCCCCCCCCCCCCCACTGCGGACACTCCTGAATGTCCAGCAGCAGCAGACATGTGGTCCTGGGTTACGTGTACCTGCCTTGAGTGAGGTCACCACACATTGACAGGAGGGAGTGGAAGGACTGAGGGCAGCGGCAACGCTCCGCTCACACTGTACCTCTCAGAGCTAATCACAGAGTCATCCATCAGGCCTAATAGATGGCCACCAAGCAACCTGTATGTGCATTAGGCCTCCCTAATTACCATAATGGGTAGGTTTTTAATATGGCTAATAGGTTGGCACGACCTTGCCCATTCACTCAGCAGGTGCACGGCCCGCCATGCACCCAGCCATGTACATGAAGTGTCCATATTTAGAGACTGAATGACCGGCAGGGACCTTTCAGCGGTGATGCATGTCCATGGTTATGCGTCTGAAAAGGGATGGACAAAAGAGAAAAAGGAATATTAAGAGGGGGGGGGGGGGGGGGGGGGGGCAGTTTTTTCCGGCCTCATGGTCAGACGTCAAAAGAGGAGAAAAAACAGTAGAGATCACGATGGTTGGCCGAAAACAATGAAGAACCTTGTTGTTTTTGCCCTTTGGAAGCAGAAAAACACAAAATTTCTGTTTTGTGGGCCGTTGCTTTGACCAGGCAACCTTCCACATACCCTGTGACTGCGCTGGCATAGGAGCACACTGTGGGCACTAGGGGCACCACTGGGAAGTACGTCAGAGTGGGCGCAATGTGTGGCACTGCGAGGGCGGATGGGTAGAGAGGAGGAGTCGAGGGGTGGGTGGGGGACTGGGGGCAGAATTGAAAAATGCGGGGGGGTTAACATTTGGTTTTGTCTGTGCCTCTGTGGTGGTGGACAAATGATCTCGGGAGCCGGACAATAATGTTTTTTATGGGACTCTAAATGTTGAGCTCAACGGGGCCATTGTACGAGTGTAATGACCAACACGTGGCCAGGCTTGAACTCCTGTAGCCTTGTAGTCCGAGGGCCAGCAGGGAGGGGAGGAGGAGGAGAGGAGAGAGAAGAGAAGAGGGGGG
>NC_140183.1:51078772-51101272 GCF_963971535.1 Notolepis coatsorum | reverse complement strand
TATTCTTACTGTTTAATGCCTTGCACCAGCACTGTTTTTTTGCAGCAATCAACACATATGTAATAAAGCTGAGGGATTGGGTAAACAATAGTGTCCATTGTAACGCCCCCAACTTGCACCATGCAGCTCGAGAAGTTGTAACGTTTGGTGTTTTGCCCAACGGTAATTAACTGTCTTTCTGCCCTGATTGCCCTAATTAGTACCTGGTGTGTATAGTTGACTTTGCCTTATATGTCCTCCCTGCTTACTACTCAGATTGTCAGTTGTTCACTGAACATTACCGTGAGTACACTGTTGTGAAACGCTTATCGCTTCTGCCATGGAGGATAAGTTACTTCGCCGTTAATAGTATTACCTTGCTTGCATTCTCGTTTGTATACCCTGTCATGTGCTTATGTCCCGAAGTGTTTTGTTTATGTGCCATGTTTTGGAGACAGTGTTTTCTCCCCCTTGCTTTCCCCGTTTTGACGTATAGCCCAGTTAATGTGTTTACGCGATACCGTGTTTTGGTTGTTTTGTGTTGTCTCTCCTTTATTTTCCCTGTTTTGGAGACGAGAGTAGTCTCCCATTTTCTTTGTGCGTCGTTATCGGCGTGTATGCCTTTTGATCAGGGGTGCAGTGGTCATTTCAGAAGTGCCTGTACTCTGTTCATAATGACGTCACGTGCACGCGCGCGCATGCGCATACATGTTCCCTCGTGTGCACACAGAACAGATGATTATTATGCATAAATAGTAGGAAACATGTTTGTATAGGAAATTACTAGTTTTAGTTTTTGTAAATATTGCCTTGAAATAGAAATTATATTGTCAACAGATATGGTTGAAAAACAAACAATGTTTTAAATGTAATTTTAGATACAATATTGTAGTTACAATTGAATTAACTTAAACTAGAAAAGTAAATACAAACTAAATTAACAATGTAACTTACAGTTTACAGAAGGACAGTTTCCTTCTGAAGCACAACTTAAGAAATGTCTCATCTTTAAATCCACAGCTAAAGAGATTGGTCTTATCGGGTATCACAGTAGCTAAAAAACTGATCGCATCACGCTGGTTTCAACCGGAAAAAATGTGCCGGAAAGTTTGGTCTCTTACATATCTCGATGTGATATATCAAGAAATATCTACAGCAAGAATTCTGGGTCTCAACGAATCCAAAATGTCAATGTGGGTAGAAGTGGTGGAGAGAATAAAAGCTAGCTTATAATGGTAGTGTCTGGTTAGGAGTGAGGGATAATGGAGGTACTATCCAAGGAGGGGTCCGGGAGGGGGGGGTTCGAGCTGGAGCATATGTGTGTAGGGTTTTAGAAAATAGGTATTAGGGGTATGTCCTATATAAGCATTTGTATAATTGTTAATTTCGCTGGATATACACTGTATACGGTTAAAATATTATTATAGACTTTTTTTTGGTCTTGTTTCTGTACTTGCATGTAATTTTAACCATCTTGACTGTTAGTTTCATTATGCATTATGTGTTGAGTACTGACTTTTAATAATTTTTGTTTTGCAATAATAAAAAAAAAAAAAAAAAAAAAAAAAAAGTCTCATCCTTCCAGTCTGGACCATTTGTCACATAGTGAGAGGTTCCACAGCTCAAGCAAACCCCCACAGGGCTTGTATTTTGGTTTGGCTCTTCTCGTTCTTTGTTATGCTATTGTTATGCAAAGACAAGTAGCTAGATAAGTACCGGTACTTGGCGCACGGCACGACAAGTCGAGTGAAAGTTGTGAACGCATTTTTGTGTGCATGTGCGTGCGCATGCTTCTTCTCAGAAAAGTGGTGGAACGGCGTGGTACCGCGTGGCATGAGCACTGCACCTCTAATTTTGATCTCGAAACAATAAATGAACAGTCTTCTGTTTGAGAATCAACACCTGCCTCTCGTCTATCCATTCTGTCCTGCACTTGGGTCCAACACACCTACCCCACTGTAACATAAGTTCCCTTTTACCAGGCCAGATCGAAGCTAGCTAACTGTGTAGAACTGTTTTCCAGGTCAGGTGTAAGGGTTCTTAATTTCCTGGCCAGGCTTCGCCTGCTGCTCCCTCCTCCCCACCTCCACCCATGAACAATATCCCTCCACCCATGAACAATAGTCCTCCACTCATGAACTATGCTCCTCACTCTCTACCTCCCCCTGCTGGACATTCACCTGAACTTCCCCTTATCTCCCTCATACATACCCTTCTGGTGCACTGGTGTATCTTTGATGTCTACATGTCTCTCTGTGCCCTTCCCCTGCTACTTAGTCTCTTGCTCCCCTGTTAATTGTTGTGTTCCTTGTTTAGTAGTTCCTTGTATGGTTGTTATGTTTATATTTATTGTGGGGCGGCGTGGCTCAGGGGTAGAGCGGGTCGTCCAATGATCGAAGGGTTGGTGGTTCGAATCCCGCTCAAGCCCATGTCCATCCCACCGCCGTTGTGTCCTTGGGCAAGACACTTAACCTACTTGCCTTGTATGAATGTGTATGCATGTGAATGAATGTTGGTGGTGGTCGGAGGGGCCGTAGGCGATGATTATTCGCCACGCTTCCGTGAGTCTGCCTCAGGGCAGCTCTGGCTGCAATTGTAGCTTACCACCACCGGTATGACTGTGTATGAACGAATAATGGACTCTGTAAGCGCTCTGGGGTCTCTGGGGTGTCACGAAGAGCGCTATATAAATCGAATCCATTATTATTATTATTATTATTATTATTATTATTATTATTATTATTATTATGTTACTCAGTCTAGTGTTCAGTATTTTTCTTGTGTGTTTCCTTCCTGGTTGTCTCACCCCATGTGCGTCTCGTTTGCTAATTGCCCTGCTGTCTCTCCAGTGTTAATTGTTCCCCCTATATCTCGTGTGTGTTCCCTACCCTTGTTGTGGGTTCATTGTTTCGGTTCCTTGGTTGATGCTTGCTTTGTTACTGTTGTGTTCTTGTCCACTGTTCCTGATTCTGTCGTGCTCCAGTTTAATAGTAAGTGTATTCTAGTGTTCCATGTAGGGATGCTCAATATTGGCTTTTTTACCAATACCGATATACCGATATTGTCCAACTCTTAATTTCCGATACCGATATCAACCGATACCGATATATGCAGGGTTTCCCCCCCCCCAAAAAACGGAATAATTTCAGGTAATTAACATTACATATCTCTTGTTGTGGAATTAACACAACATTATGCATCCTTTTGACAATAAATAAAATCAGAATTTGTTCTTACTTGCTTGCCTGGGTAAATAAAGGTTATAGAAATGTAAATAAAACTTTTTTTTTTGAAAACCGATACCGATATTTTCCGATATCACATTTTAATGCCAATATCGGTAGGCCGATAATATCGGACATCCCTAGTTCCATGTTTTGTTGCTGCTCATCTTTGTTTTCACGTCACAGTATCGTTTTTGGTTAGTGTTTATTTTGTAGTTAGTTTTTCCTGCCAGCCTTGCTGAGTTTTTGTTCTTGCCCTTGGAGAATCCTTTGTTTGTTGCTACTGCCCATTTTTGAAGTAAAGACCTTTTTGTTACAATTCACCATTGGCTCCACGTCTCGTCTGCCTATCTGCCTATTCTCTCCTCGTTCTGTTCTGCAATTGGGTCCTCCGACAACACTATCCCTAACATCAGGAAGAACTGCAGAATATCCTATATGCATTCATTCATTCAATCTTTATTTAATCTTGAAGGATCATTGAGAGCAAGCTCTCATTTACAGTGACGTTGAAAAATACAACACATTATGTTAACAGAATTCGGCTATAGGGCGACAATAATGTGGTCAAGGCATGGTTTCTATCTTGAGCCTGAACTGGCGTGGTTTCTTTTATTCACATGGAAAGAGCAGCAGTAACATACAGGTCTTCTCTCACTGAGAGACATAGGGGGAGAGAACGAAGTGGGAGGATACATTTGCTTTTATACTCGCCACAAGGTGGTGTACCTGGGTGGCTCCACCTAGAGTGCCCTCTAGTGGGAACAGATATATATGCAACTAAACAGTCACTGGTGGAGACAGTTATATATGCAGGTAAACAGTTACTAGTGTAAACAGCCATATGTACAGTTAGACAGTACTAACAATCCTACACAGAACCTCTGATCTCAACACTCCCACTTAGGTTTGTATTAGCACACTGGCTGACATCTTGGAAAAACATTTTACAAAGGAAATAATATAATTCCAAAAACATCAATAGGGTATGACAGTCAATATCTTCACATTAAACATGACCCTTGCAAATCCCTTAAATTTTAATTTGAAACAGATTCCCTCATAGTATCTACTACTCTGTCGTCCATTGGACAGTAAACCGGTGTCATTCGTTCTTATCTGATGACATACCTGATGAGATGATATTATTTATAATGACATGTTTACATCTATATTGACACATTGGGTTCCTAGCAATCACAATGGTCCCCTAGTTGTCCTCATAAACAACCGTCTCCATATATACACAATGTCCATCATTTTAAACGGTTTTGACAGAATGCCCATTCTTCAAAAACACCATATTCGGTATAGAGGATACATTTCAATTACCTACTGCATTTTGAGCAGTTGCTCTAGATAAACACTTTGTCATAGCTAGAAACATATACTCAGCTTCACCGGCTGATAATATCGCTGTAGGCTTTAACCTTTAAGCCTTAAACCTTTGTTGTCTTTCCTGAAACACCGCTGTCCGTCTGCTGTACCTCTGGGATAATGAAAAACATATTTTTGACGTAGTTCAATGATTCTCTGTGGGGTCAACAAAAATACTATGACACTCTTACTCACTACAGAACATAGGTCAGGGCGAGTACAGGTTGTCCAACAGAATGAAGCTACCCACAGTTTATCTATACATTTCTTACTTCAGTCAAAAACATTTCAGGACCTTTTTCCCACATATCTCTTCTGGGATATTTTTACACAGTTGGCAGACTGTTCGAAGTCCATACCTATAAAATGGTATAACCTGCCTAGGTCTTTCTTTTGTGGTCTGGAGCGATGATCAAATCCTCCACTTCTGTATTTTAAACATAGATCCTCTTTTGTATTTAAACATTGAATCACCTCTGTACATAAACATTGTAAACCACCCACATCTGTACTTAAACATGGGGTTAAACATAAGATCCATTTCAGTATTTTAACATGGTCTCTAGTCAGACTCTCAAACCTGGATTCTATTCCTTCAGCATTTAATAAATGTTCTACTAACCATACTTTGTATTTACCATGTTCTTCAATACCCTCCTGGATTGAATACAACCATTTCCCTCCCACTGTCTGTCTGCCCTCTGGTAACTTGGTTGAATACACCCATTTCCCTCCCACTGTATATGTCTGCCCTCTTCGGGGGACAATGTGGCCTCCTTAAAGGTCGGGTTTACCCCACTGACTACCCTGTAGTAGTACTCAACGGGGGTAGGTGTATTGTCCTCCTCGTCACTCCCTTTCCTGGCATAGTCTGGCAGATATTCTGGAGGTTTGTGTTCCCTTGGGGGATACCTCCCACTGCTTGGGGCACTTGACGTCACCCTCAGGTGCTCCTCGTCATCGCCCTCTGGGGGTTGCTGACTGTCTGTCTGCCCAACTGTACTAAGTACACTGGGGTGATGTGTTTCTGTTTCTACACACCTTGCTCTGGAGTCCAGCTCTGGCTCCTCTGTCTGTGTCTTGCTCTCACAGGTTGTCTTCGTGACAAACTTGACTAGCATGTGTTTCTGCACTCTCCCGTTACCGGGGTGATGAACTAGGAAAGCAGGGCTTCCTCTGTCAAGGCTTCCTACGAAAAATCCTTTTACATCCTTGGACTTGGGTTTTCCCCTGTCCTGCAGGTACGCATAACACACTGATCCAAATCAGTGCATTCTGGATAGATTACACTTCTTTCCTGTCAGCCATGTATACGGGGTGGTGCCTGAGTGCTTATTAAAGCACCTGTTTCTGGTGTAAGCGGCTTCTTGCACCGCATAATGCCACAGGCTCTTTGGTAAGTTACTATCTGCTAGCTTACACCTAGCCATTTCGAAAAGGGTGTGCCATTCCCTCTCTGCCACCCCGCTCTGGTGTGTGGGATATGGACGTGACATCTCGTGTCTTATCTTATACCTTCTCAACAGTGATTGGAACTCTCTGTTTGTAAACTCGGTTTCGTGGTCAGACCTCAAACATCTTACTGTACCATAAGGGGCTACGTCTGCCAGGAATTTCTCTGTGGCCTGGAGTGTGTCACTCTTTGCTTTGATAAAGTAAACAAACACTGCCCCTGTACACACGTCTGTAAAAGACTGTACATATCTAAAACCTCCTATGGACTCGTTGCTTACTGGGCCTGCTAGGTCCATGTCAACTAGTGCAAGTGGTACCCTTACTTTGTCTGTGGGATTTCTGTATCTCGGTTGGGTAAACTTCCCCGCATTGCACAATTTTTGTCAGGTCTACGCTTCTCCCCTTCAATGTGCATGCCCTCTGATACTACTTGCAGTTTCAGTAAATCCTCATAATTACAATGACCCATAATCTCGTGCCATGTCTGAATATCGTGGCGGGCCGTCCCGCTACACACATCATCACTATCATTACACTGGTCGTTGTCATTACACTCCGTTTTCAGATAAAATATTCTCTGGTACATCTTTATGTCAAACCGGGTACCGTCAGGTTCTACAAGAAAATGTTTACCTTTATCGAAGAATACCTTGGCGCCGCTTGCAGTAGCAGCTATTACAGAGAATAGTCCTTGTGGGAACGATGGTACGTATAGAGCGTTCTTTAGCGTCACCGTACGCCGGCGCCCCTTGAGGCATACCTGTGCGTCTCCCCTCTCTTGTGCCAATCCGTAGATGCGTCTACCGTCCGCCAGCTCCATGCAGTGCCTCTCCGGGTGGAAAGTGTCGTCAAAGTTCTTGAACCGACTCCTGTCGTTGATGACATGGGACGACGCATCCGTGTCCACGATCAGTCCCCTTCTCTGGGCCCGCTGCAGCTGGGCCGGTCCGGCGATGCCCGCCGTCCTCGCTCCAAAATTGCAGTCTTCTTGTCCCGTTATTCTCCGGGCGTCGTCTCGACTCGCCTCATGTCGATCGTCGCCGCCATCGATTCTCCGGGCGTCGTCTCGATTCATCTACGCCGATCGTCGCCGTCATCGTGTCCGCTGTCGTCACCCCGTCCACAGTCGTTATCTTGTCCGTAGTCGCCATTTTGTCCGTGGCTTCCGTCTCGTCCGTAGGCGCCATTTTGTCCGTGGCCTTCGTTTCGTCTGTAGCCGCCATTTTGTCCGTGGCCTCCGTCTCGTTCATGGCCGTCGTCTCGTCCGTAGCCGCCATCTTGTCCATGCGCGTATCGCGCGCTCTGGTTGTGTTTCTTCATGCACGCTCTGTCTGTGTGCCCCGTGGATTTGCAGAAGCTACACCAGACAGTATTTGTGCATTCGCTTCTCCGATGGCCTTTATCTCCGCATCGCCAACACGCCATTTCCGTCGTGGTCCTGGTTCTCTCCCTTGGCGTCGCTTGGGCCTTTAGCACCCTCTGCCCCTCCTCCGCGGCGGCTGGGTGGGTGTCTTCTGAGGCCTCGAAGTTCCTTAACTTAGCCTTGAACTGTCCCAACGTCATGTCCGTTGAACCGTGTGTTACCAGGAGTGTGAACGGTTTGTACAGCTCCGGTAGTCCTCTCATTATCATCGCCATCATTAGCCCATCGCTTGGTGCTTCTCCGGCACTCCTCAATGGCGTTGTGATCTGCTCCGCTCTGTTGACGTATTCGGTCACGGTCTCGGTGGTCCCCTTCCTCAGGCCCGTTAGTGCTATGTAGAGGGCCACGACTCTGGGTCTTCCTCTCCCGATGTAATGCTCTCTCAATACTGCCAGGCTTTCTCTGCCTCTGTCTTTAGTGTCGCGGAATATCAGCCCCAGGCTGGTGTCGTCGAGCATCGGCGCTAAATCATAGTACGCGCTTGCGTTCCGCTGGTCGTCCAGGGCTTGCTCTTCCGCCGTCAGTTCTCCCGTGGGGGCCCCCAGGATCGTCTCCTTCAGCCCTGCCCCGTGCATGCAGCACAGCATATGCTCTTCCCAGAGCTCATAGTTCTGCTTTTCCATTGAATGTCAGCCATTTGTCTCTTCTCTTGTTTTCCATCCTCTTCATTAATGGTATGCTTAGCTTTTGCTCTTGTTGGCCTAGCGTCTAGCCACGCGGTGCTCCCGGCGCTATCCTAGCCTATACTTCAGCTAAGCTTGCTACAGTACCTCCACTATTTTCGCCCCGGCGTTATCTGGGCCCATAACCTGTTAACAGAATTCGGCTATAGGGCAACAATAATGTGGTCAAGAGGCATGGTTTCTATCTTGAGCCTGAACTGGCGTGGTTTCTTTTATTCACATGGAAAGAGCAGCAGTAACATACAGGTCTTCTCTCACTGAGAGACATAGGGGGAGAGAACGAAGCAGTGGCGGCTCGCCACTAGGGGCGCTCGGGCGCCGCCCCCCCTCAGGCCCTACCCTGGTTATATGAGAGAACAAGAAAAATAAGTTTTTAGTTTTTTGTTTTATAGCCCTATAAATAATATAAACATGTTTAAAATTAATAATATTTACTCATTTTAAGTATGTTTGTGTTTCCAATGCACAATATAACGTTATTATATAAAAAAAAAAAAACTTGTTTTCGTGAACAGGAAGTGACTCACTTTTCTTTTTTTTTTAATTTTTTTGTATTTCTCGGCCCGGGCTAGACGCGATAGCGCTCTGAGTGCGCGTCACGGTTTGATCGCTGTATCCGTCGCAGCCAATCAGTGCGTAACGCGTTGTGCGTTGAAATATGACTATTATGTTGGAATCCGGGCGCGATTTGAAGCGGTCTAGCCAGTAGCGTCAAGAATTTCTGTAGCCGCATTTCGCGGAGATGCTCTCTGATTGGCCGACGCCAGTATTTTTTTCCGTAGCAGAATTTCACAGAGACAATCTCTGATTGGCCGAATCCAATTTCTAATGTTCCAATTCTAGCTTATTCCTAGGTTGGTCCGTTGGTGGTAGAGATAGTTGTGTTGTTGTGAGATGCAGCTGTTTGTCTTAGAGCGTGCCGTGACTGCAAGTTCTTTAGACTGTTAAGCTTAGGCACTCTTTCAAAGTTGGTTAAGGTTAGAGTTTGTCTTAGAGCATGGCGATAGAACGCCAGGTAGTTTGCAGTCTGTTCGACGCGGAAATGGACAAAGGAATGAAGTACTTGTGTTGTGTGGTGCTAACTGCTAACAAGCTAACACTTGGCTAACGAGCTATATGGCGGATGCAGTCTGGACACAGTGGACAGTGGTCTGGAATACATCAACAGTGGATTATACACTTTATCAAGGCAAGCCCTCCTGCCCTGGACGTGTCAACTAAACAGTGAGTCTCTCTCTCTCTCTCTCTCTCTCTCTCTCTCTCGCTCTCTCTCTCTCTCTCTCTCTCTCTCTCTCTCTCTCTCCCTCTCTCTCTCTCTCTCTCTTTCTTTTGGATTGAAAATACGTGGATTATGGCTTGTTCAATATCGTCTATGTTTGAATGAATGAATGAATGAAAACTTTATTAACAGATTGCAGAATGGGTACAATACAGTACGGCTCAATACACACAATTGTTAAGGGGATGCAGACCAGAGAAAGACGTTTGTCTTGTTTACATCAGGGTCCCAGATTTTCGATTCATATCGATAGTTTAATAGCTAGCCTTGGCTCGTTTAACAATATGCAAAATATGTGTACAGCCCTGTACTCATACTGAAGTTATTCTTGGTATATAATAGGTCTGATTGTGTAACTAATCGATTCCACGTCGCGCTGTGTGTGAGAGAGAGAAGGAGAGAGGGAGAGATCTGCGTGTGTTTGGAGACGGAGCGAGTTTTGTTTCTAACTTTTCTATTTATATATTGTGTTTCAAGTTGTGAATTAGACTATACTTTATTTGACTGGTTGTGTGTTGTTGTAGTAACAGCTGAGCGACTCGTTCATAAGAGCCGATTCATTGCCGTGAGCGTGAGTCGAATCGCTCATGTCTTGCCATGAGTCGGTTGCGTGGTACTGTACATGTTTGCAAAACGTTTTGGTATAGCGCCCCTAGTGGAGAGAGAACCAGCAGCCGCTACTGGAACGAAGTGGGAGGATACATTTGCTTTTATACTCGCCACAAGGTGGTGTACCTGGGTGGCTCCGCCTAGAGCGCCCTCTAGTGGGAACAGATATATATGCAACTAAACAGTCACTGGTGGAGACAGTTATGCAGGTAAACAGTTACTAGTGTAAACAGCCATATGTACAGTTAGACAGTTACTAACAATCCTACACAGAACCTCTGATCTCAACACATTATAACAACAAAAAACAGTGTAGAAACAGAAAGTCAATAGATTAAACACTTTTAAAATAAATAAAAACAACTGCAGACTGATGAAATGGTTGAATGAATGAATGAATGAATGAATGAATGAATGAATGAATGAATGAATGAATGAATGAATGAATGAATGAAAACTTTATTTAACAGATTGCAGAATGGGTTACAATACAGTACGGCTCAATACACACAATGGTTGGCGATTAAAGATTTCAACTGAACAATGGATACTAATGAATTGAGTTTTGAAGTGCATTGCAAAACATTCCATGTGTCTGGGGCACAGAAGCAGATTTTCCTAATTCAGTGCAAACTCTGGGGACCTTAAACTTGATCATTCTATTTGAGAAAATCGAATCAATTAGAGTAGATTTAGCCATGTTCTTTAGGTTTGGCCTAGTGGGTTCAGTAACGAGCTGGGTTAAATGTATAATACCACTAACTTAAGATAGTTGGAGGCATTACTTAACCAATTTTGATTTCACACAATTTTCACACAATCAGCTTGACATGGCGGCACGGTGGTGTAGTGGTTAACACTGTTGCCTCACAGCAAGAAGGTCCAGGCTTCGATTCCCGCTTGGGGACCAGGTTTCCGCGATGCCAGGTACCCAGGTGGGGGATCTCCCAGGCCTTTCTGTGTGGAGTTTGCATATTCTCCCCGTGCTCGGCAAGGGTTCCCCCCCCCCCCCCCCGATAAGAGAAACCAATTGGAAAAACATGCACAACAGATCGACCTGACGAAGACGGGCAGGAGCACTTGGATTGGTCCCCGCCGACGCCCTGTCTGCTCCCGGCAGCCCTTGGGGGGAAGGATGACGGGATGGGTTAAGAGCAGAGCTCAATCGCATCGGCGACCCTGAGAAAGACAATTGCATGTGTTTGTGTGTGTGTATTCCTCTGTGTGTGTGCCGCCCATTGCATGTCGTTTGTGTCGTTGCATGCCGAATAAAGACCAAAGACCTCTCTAAAGAGGTCCTGCATTATTATTATTATTATTATTATTATTATTATTATTATTATTATTATTATTATTATTATTATTATTATTATTATTATTATTATTATTATTATTATTATTATTATTATTATTATTATTATTATTATTATTATTATTATTATTATTATTATTATTATTATTATTATTATTATTATTATTATTATTATTATTAATATTAATATTATTATTATTATTATTATTATTATTATTATTATTATTATTATTATTATTATTATTATTATTATTATTATTATTATTATTATTATTATTATTATTATTATTATTATTATTATTATTATTATTATTATTATTAATATTATTATTATTATTATTATTATTATTATTATTATTATTATTATTATTATTATTATTATTATTATTATTATTATTATTATTATTATTATTATACATCTGAGAGAAAAGAGAGTAATTCTGCTCATTTATCAATGGAGCTGATGTCAGCAGAAGGTGGTCTAATACACTCCAATCACAATCAATGAGTTATATAATATACAGTATGACATATGATAAAGGCCTACCACCCAATGTGGTAGTTGGTGGATGTGTAACATGGTTGAAACCTTTCAGTGGTAGCCCCTTGGTGTAAACTCACTCCTAAGTTAAATATCTCCACTTCACCCCCTGCATTGGATCCTTTCCCGGTGGCAGAATTGATACGATTGTGGTGTTTGACCTACAGTACATGGTGCTGGTGATTGGAGGGTTCTCGGTTCGAGGCTGTCTGTGGACAGGTGCAGAGCGTAAAGTGCCTGCTTGTACCTACAGTAGTAACCACTGTTACAACTAGTTCCGTGAACTCGGATGATATGGTTGAGTCTAATAGCTCTCTAGCTGGGGTCGCTGTGGAGTGACTTTAGAGGGGTGAGTGTAATGAGGTTGACACCTTGCGACGGTAGCCCCTTGGTGTAAACTCACTTCACCACCTGAACCTGGAACCTTTTCAGGTGGTAGAATGGATAATACCATGTTGTTTGACATACGTGGTCACATGGTGCTGGTGAGCGGCGGGTTCGTGGTTCGAGGGCGGTCGGAGGACAGGTGCAGAGCGCAAAGTGCCGGCTAGTACCTAGTGTGATTTGGAGTCATGCGATTGGTCCCTGGTGGGAGTTACCTGGCATTTTGTCATGGTCTGATTGGTTGGAAGCCATCTGTTGAGCGTGGTGGTGAATGGTCAGAGTTGATGGATGGTGATGTGAGTTCGATGGAGGGGAGGACAAGAGGTGACAGGACATTTGGAGTGACTGCAGAGATAGTGGTGGAGGTGGCTGTGTACGAGTGGGTTTGTGTGTGTGTGTGCACGCGCGCATGTTTGTGTATTAGGTGACTGTGTCGCAGGATGCATCTTTCGTATGTATGTCTATGTCCCTGCAGCGTGTGTATTTCTGCATCTTTGTGTGTGTGCGTGTGCCTCTCTCTGCATCCTTGTGTGTGTGTGTGTGTGTGTGTGTGTGTGTGTGTGTGTGTGTGTGTGTGTGTGTGTATGTGTGTGTGTGTGTGTGTGTGTGTGTGTGTGTGTGTGTGTGTGTGTGTGTGTGTGTGTGTGTGTGTGTGTGTGTGTGTGTGTGTGTGTGTGTGTGTGTGTGTGTGTGTGTGTGTGTGTGTGTGTGTGTGTGTGTGTGTGTGTGTGTGAGAACGAGCCTACGACTGAGAGGGCAGACATCGACGTCCATGTCAGGGGGGTGAGTGATAACTGTGGTCTTTTCAGCGCTGCGGGGCGGGTCAGACGATGTGATGGATGGATAGTGGTCGGAGCACACACCCCTACCCACACCCTCATCCCTCTCCCTGGCCCAGTGTCTGGGGCTCTAGGCTGAGCTGGTGGAGGGGCTCAGTGACATGGGGGGGGGGGGGGGGCGTGGACATGTCTGGTTCTCATTAGACAGAGACTGTCTGGTTTAACCTCAGTGTAGGGAAAACAGCTGCTCAGGGCAGCCAGTAGAGAGAGAGGCCATGGAGCAGAGAGGGGGAGACTGGGAGAAGAATGATGACATCGTGAAAAAGAAGAAAAAAACACATACAAAGAAATGATGAAGCTTTTTCTTTCTTTTTGAAAATGCATCAATGTCCTTTGTTGTGCCTCCTCCTCCTCCTCTTCCTCCGCATCTTCCTCCTCCTCCTCCTCCTCCTCCTCCTCCTCCTCCTCCTCCTCCTCCTCATCATCACCACCACCACCACCAACACTGAAATCTAAGGTTAAAACTAGGGATGTCCGATATTATCGGCCTACCGATATTATCAGCCAATATCGGCATTAAAATGTGTGTGTGTGTGTGTGTGTGTGTGTGTGTGTGTGTGTGTGTGTGTGTGTGTGTGTGTGTGTGTGTGTGTGTGTGTGTGTGTGTGTGTGTGTGTGTGTGTGTGTGTGTGTGTGCGTGTGTGTGTGGTTACAGTAATTTCACTTAGAGATAAAGTTGCGGCACACACACACACAGTACGGCTCAATACACACAATTGTTAAGGGGATGCAGACCAGAGAAAGACTTTCGTCTTGTTTACATCAGGGTCCCCCATTTTCAATTCATAATGAATTGTAAGTAAGGGTGCAACTTGCTCTGTGCAATCCATTCTTTGTGGATCTAGCCCCAAGCTTCTGAAATTGGAACTGGAGCAAGTGGTAAACACACATGCGCACACACATGCGCACACACACACACACACACACACACACACACACACACACACACACACACACACACACACACACACACACACACACACACACACACACACACGCACACACGCACACACACGCACACACGCACACACACACACACACACACACACACACACACACACACACACACACACACACGCACACACGCACACACACGCACACACGCACACACACACACACACTTGACCTCCATGCCAAGTTTCAGCCTCCAAGGCGATGACTGTGGCTGCTAGAGGATGGGGAATTTTTTGTGGACTGACTGACCAATCTGAATGACCGACTAACCAACCGACCTATAAGCAGCTATAAAGCAAAAGCTGGTCTAATATCAAGCCTGTTCTGTCCAGAAGGACGTTGTATGCCTAGTCTACTATGAGATAACTCAAATAACAGTCAGGAAAAAATAAAGCTCCCAAGAATAGGAAACATTAGGCCTTTCTTGCTGCAGGCAAAGTTACTTTACTGCACTCAGTAGAGCTGCTGCATTCTTCTGGCTGCCACTGTGCTGGTTCTAGGGTCAAAGGGCCAGGCTGGTTCTAGGGTTGAAGGGCCAGGCTGGTTCTAGGGTCAAAGGGTGTTATGTACTAGAGGCCTGATCACTCCTGTGTCACCGGGCATGCAAGTGAGGCCTGCCAATTAGCCAATTAGTGCTGATTGGTTACCTGCTGGGGAGCTTTAAAGGCAGACCTAGTAACACATATGCACTGTCTGTGCTTAGAGAAAGAGCTGTTAGGTTCTTCAGTCCTTGTCCGTTGGGTTACCCTAGTACTTTAGTTTACATTTGCATTAATAGTTCCTTGAGTTAGTAGCACTTTGAGTTAGAGCACAGGGTTTTGGTGTTGGTTTGCACATAAGTTGCGTGCCCCTGAGCCAGGGTCGTAACAGTTGGGCACTCATCCGGGATCTTTTACCCCTAGAACTTTGTTTGGTGGTTTTTTTTTTTGTGTTGCACGGGGTGTCATCGTATTATGGTTTGGGTGGTGTTCGTTACATATGGTGTAACGTGGGGGCTGAGCCATTTCATCAAACAGGTGAGTATGCCGTATTTGTTTGTAATTTGATGTGACTACTTATGCTGTTAAAATATATAGTTTAGTAGGCACCACATGTAGATAGGGACATTATTTTCTGGTTGTTGGTTAGCGTCCTGTGCACCACGTACTCCTGGGGCGGTCAATGAAATGATTGGTATATGATCTTTGACTGGTAGCAGGTGTGGTTGAAGAAAGTTAGGTCTACAGGGCATTAGTTTAAGGGTAGGTAGATTAGGGCGGCCAGAAAACACAGGTAGTGTGGTAGGGCTTGATTTAGTGTTTCTTAGGGTAGACATGTGGTGGGCCGGTTTTTTCTGCAGTTTAGACGTAGAAGCATATGTAGTCATATCAGGTTAGAAGGCGCACCTGTTTGGAATTGTTTGTTGGATTTATTTTGTTTGTTTGAGTGTTTGGTGAGCATACCTGGTAGCACCTAACACCCTGCGTGTATGACACGTCTATTTGGGGTGGGTGTGTTTTTTTTTTTTTTATGTTTTTTTGCGTCCTAGAAATGTGCGCTCCGTAGCACACATTGCCACCGCGTCCCTTTATGGTTATTATTAGTGGCTTTGGCATTCTGTATGGTTCTTCAGGGGTTCGTCGTGGTTCTATAGTCGTTCTTCAGTGGTTCTTTAGTGTTTCTTTGGTGGCTCTTTAGGTGGATTGTGTGTGTGCTAGGGTGCTTTTGGCAGCTTTTGGTGACTCTAAAGTGAACGGGTTGTGGCGCTGGTGCAGAAAAGATGGCTTCCGTTAGGGATTTTGTGGATCACCCTTCACATGACATGTTGGAGAGGTTTTCAAAAGAACAGCTTCTCGAGCTTGCTGTGCACTACAAGGTCGAGCTTACTCCCAGTGAGAAACGTTTGAAACCATCTGCCTTGGGTGCTTTGAGGGTTTTGCTCATTAGGGAACAGGTGCTTGAGGAGAGGGTGGAGGAGCCTCCTTTGTCTGACGTGTCTCCGCTATTATCTGGTGCAGAGGGTGACTGGAGGATAAGGGAGTTGGAGTTTAAGGAAAGGCAGCTACAGCACGAGCGTGAGGAGAGGAGAGAGGAGCGTGAGTTTAAGGAGAAACAAATGTTGTTGGAGCACGAGCGTGCACAGAAGGAGCTTGAATATAAGCATGCTGCCTTGCAGGCGGGTGCTCTGCATCCAGAGTCACGTTCCGGGTTTGATGTAGGCAGGAATATTAGGATGGTGCCACCATTTTTTGAGAAAGACGTGGAAAGATATTTTCCCCTTTTTGAACGGGTGGCAACCACATTGAAGTGGCCTGATACCGCCTGGACACTGCTGCTGCAATGTGTTTTAGTTGGTAGGGCACAAGAAGCCTACACTGCTCTGTCCCTTGAACAAAGCGCTGATTATGAGCTGGTTAAAGCTTCCATTTTGAGGGCTTATGAGTTGGTCCCTGAGGCCTATCGTCAGCGTTTTAGAGGTTATCGCAGGTTGGAGGGGCAGTCTTATGTTGAGTTTGGTAGGGAGAAGGAGAGCCTGTTTGACAGGTGGTGCACTTCTCAGAAGGCAGAGTCAAGAGAGCAGCTTAGGCAGTTGATTCTCCTAGAGGAATTTAAAAGATGTGTTCCTGATACCGTTTCCACACATCTAAATGAGCGTGGGGTATCGAAGATAGGTGACGCCGCTGTCTTCGCCGATGAGTTTGTGTTGACACACAAGTCCGTGTTTTTGGAGGACTACCGTGTTGAGTCCGGGGATAGGCGTCCTGTTCAGGGGGGCCGTTTCCCAAAACCTGTGTCTGCTGGTCAGTTAACTTCACCTCCTAGGCAGGGTGGGTCTGCTGGTACATTCCCAGAAGGGATTATCTGTTTTTACTGTAAAGAACCTGGTCATATCGTTGCTGGGTGCCCGGTGCTTGAGCAGAAAAATTTCAGAACCGTGGCTCTGGTAGAAACCATATGCAGGACGCCTATGCCAACGTTAGATGGGGATGGGGAAAGTATCAAACGTGTGGACAAAGACCTCGAGGGTTCCTCAAGGTTTATGATGAATGGATTTGTTTCCCTGACTAATGCACTAGAGTCCAAACAGGCTATAACAATTTGGAGAGATACCGGTGCTTTTCAGTCCCTCATTCTGGAGGGGGTTTTGCCGTTTTCAGAAAACTCTTCTTTGCATTCCGGTGTCGTTGTTCGGGGCTTTGGGGGTGGATTTGTGGATGCACCTTTGCATGAGGTCACGCTCAATTCTCCCTTAGTATCAGGCAATGTTGTTGTGGGGGTATGTTCTCACATTCCCATAAAGGGGGTGTCCTTCATTCTAGGGAATGATTTGGCTGGTGACAAAGTGTTGGCTACTCCGGTTGTAACTCCCATTCCTGTGGTTTCTGAGGTCTCTAATGAGCTGGCACAGAAACATCCAGGAGTGTTTCCTGTGTGTGCTGTGGCACGAGAAATGTCAAAGGACAAATGTGATGTTGTTGATACTTCGACTTGGGACATTACACTTAGTGACACATTCTTTGTTGAGTTAAAATGTGTACCTGTTGAGAATTTTGGAAAGCACACTGTGGATGTACCTCTGCATAATGATTCTCTTGATTGTGGTTTTGTGTTAGGCCCGGTGGTGAAACCAGAGTTGACAGGCGTGCCGGAGAAGCATGTGACAGGAGATGATATGGCAGCGCAGTGTCTCAAGGTCTTCCCAGCCTGTACGGTGGCTGAGGCCACGAACGAATTGGAGGATGAGTGTGGGAAGGATGCTATGAGAGGTGCTGTTGTTTCATGTGACACCGTTCTAGTTGGAGAGGCTACTAAGCTTGACTTAGGCTGCCAGCCTTCCCACAATAGCTCTATTGTCCCTAATGTTTCACTTGTGGGCAGGGATGGTCCCAGTATGTCAGGTGATGATTCTGACATTGATCCACATGTCCACACTGATTCTCTGCCATGCACTAGGTGTGATGGTCAACCTAGTTACCTGTGTCCTGTGGAGCAGGAGCCGCCTTCGCGACCTGGTCTGTTGAGTGGCAGCCATTTTGATTTTGATCAGGACAAAGTTATTTTGGGTGACGCCATTTTAGATGGTGTTCCAGACGTTATTGTGACTGTCGTACTGCCATGTTCCCGGTACACTGGGGCTGTACCTGAGGCGGTACAGCCTACTCTGGATGTTCACGATGTGCAGTATCCTGAACTGCCAGTGCCAGGTGGGATGGATATGGGTGCGGTGGTGGTATCAGTGATCTATGGTTTTGTTGTGCTGTGTTCTGTTCTGTTAAGCGCAGTTCTCAGGGTGATTTTGGTTTGCAGTATAATTTTGACAGATCGGTATCGGTGGTCGTGTTCGACAGGGGCCGACCCGGTTCTTGCCTTGAACCATTTTGATGTTTACGTTGGATCCTCCAGTTTACCCCTTGTTGTGTATACAGACCATAACCCTTTGGTTTTTCTTTGCAGCATGGTGAACTCGAACCATCGTTTGATGCGATGGAGTTTGTTCCTCCAGGCGTATAACTTGGATATTCGCCACATCGTGGGAGGGACAACGTGCTAGCAAACGCCCTCTCACGATCATAGTACCGGTGTTTGTGGTACCCGTTATCGCTGTTGTGGTAGTGGCCCTGACAACTAAGGGGTCACAGTTGTTTTTTGTTTTGTTTATGGGTTGTTGTGTAGTGGTTGCCTCTTGGGCAACCAGTTTGGTGGGGGAGGTGTTATGTACTAGAGGCCTGATCACTCCTGTGTCACCGGGCATGCAGGTGAGGCCTGCCAATTAGCCAATTAGTGCTGATTGGTTACCTGCTGGGGAGCTTTAAAGGCAGACCTAGTAACACACATGCACTGTCTGTGCTTAGAGAAAGAGCTGTTAGGTTCTTCAGTCCTTGTCCGTTGGGTTACCCTAGTACTTTAGTTTACATTTGCATTAATAGTTCCTTGAGTTAGTAGCACTTTGAGTTAGAGCACAGGGTTTTGGTGTTGGTTTGCACATAGGTTGGGCCAGGGTCGTAACAGGGGGCCAGGCTGGTTCTAGGGTCAAAGGGCCAGGCTGGTTATAGGGTCAAAGGGCCAGGCTGGTTCTAAGGTCGAAGGGCCAGGCTGGTTCTAGGGTCAAAGGGCCAGGCTGGGTCTAGGGTCGAAGGGCCAGGCTGGTTCTAGGGTTGAAGGGCCAGGCTGGTTCTAGGGTCAAAGAGCCAGGCTGGTTCTAGGGTTGAAGGGCCAGGCTGGTTCTAGGATTGAAGGGCTGGTTCTAGGGTTGAGGGGTCAGGCTGGTTATAGAGTTGAGGGGCCAGGCTGGTATTAGGGTTGAGGGGCCAGGCTGGTATTAGGGTTGAGGGGCCAGGCTGGTTCTAGGGTTGAGGGGCCAGGCTGGTTCTAGGGTCGAAGGGCCAGGCTGGTTCTAGGGTTGAAGGGCCAGGCTGGTTCTAGGGTCAAAGGGCCAGGCTGGTTCTAGGGTTGAAGGGCCAGGCTGGTTCTATAGGGTTGAAAGGCTGGTTCTAGGATTGAGGTGCCAGGCTGGTTCTAGGGTTGAATGGCTGGTTCTAGAGTTGAGGGGCCAGGCTGGTATTAGGGTTGAGGGGCCAGGCTGGTTCTAGAGTTGAGGGGCCAGGCTGGTTCTAGAGTTGAGGGGCCAGGCTGGTATTAGGGTTGAGGGGCCAGGCTGGTATTAGGGTTGAGGGTCCAGGCTGGTTCTAGAGTTGAGGGGCCAGGCTGGTATTAGGGTTGAGGGGCCAGGCTGGTTCTAGAGTTGAGGGTCCAGGCTCTTGTGGATGTCAGGGATTTAACATTGAAGTTCTGTTTTGTTTGACTGTATTTTACTTTCTTATGCACTGGTTCTTTAGACATACAGTATTTGCATTAGTTCTTTATTATTTGTATTAGTTCAGATAGCTAGGTTAACGGATCGTAACACACATCATTGAAACAATTGCATTGGTTGCAATGTACACTGTATGCATGCCCTCTTTGATTGGATTCAAATGTAAATATTCTTCCCATTTTATGTTTCCTTGTTTATTTGACCTAAAGTGGGCTGGAATGATTGAAATGTCTTTTTACCATAAGTGTTGCAATAAAGTAGAGAATAGAATGTGTGTGTGTGTGTGTTGGGGGGGGGGGGGGTGGCCAGGTTCTAGAGTTGAGGGGCCAGGCTGGTATTAGGGTTTTATTTTAATTTTTTCATCTTTTCCCCCCCCTCCTTTTTCCGATTTTTCTCCCATAGTCGTTAGTCGTTATGCCAATTCCCAACCCCCTTCCTGATTGTTGCGCACTCCCCCCTACTGTTGGTCCGGGAGGCCGGAGACTGTCACATGCTTTCCTCCGACACATGTGCAGCCAGCCGGCAGCGCAGATTTTCACCGGGAGAGTGTAACGTGTGGAAGGACACACTACCTCCCTCCAGATCCTACCCTCGCTGTGCAGGCACCCCGACCGAACTGTAGGGGTCGCTGTCCACAATGCCCAGGACCCACCCATCAGCTTTCCCACCCCTAACACTGCCAATTGTGTTAGTATGAACGACCAGCCAAGCTGATAGCAACGCCGAGAGCTGGATTCGAACCCAGCGTCTCCAGCGTTGATGGCGAGCGCCTTGCCCACTACACCACCTAGCCGCCCCCTGGTATTAGGGTTGAGGGGCCAGGCTGGTTCTAGAGTTGAGGGGCCAGGCTGGTTCTAGAGTTGAGGGGCCAGGCTGGTATTAGGGTTGAGGGGCCAGGCTGGTTCTAGAGTTGAGTGGCCAGGCTGGTTCTAGAGTTGAGGGGCCAGGCTGGTATTAGGGTTGAGGGGCCAGGCTGGTTCTAGAGTTGAGGGGCCAGGCTGGTTCTAGAGTTGAGGGGCCAGGCTGGTATTAGGGTTGAGGGGCCAGGCTGGTTCTAGAGTTGAGGGGCCAGGCTGGTTCTAGAGTTGAGGGGCCAGGCTGGTATTAGGGTTGAGGGGCCAGGCTGGTTCTAGAGTTGAGGGGCCAGGCTCTTGTGGATGTCAGGGATTTAACATTGAAGTTCAGTTTTGTTTGACTGTATTTTACTTTCTTATGCACTGGTTCTTTAGACATACAGTATTTGCATTAGTTCTTTATTATTTGTATTAGTTCAGATAGCTAGGTTAACGACTCGTAACACACATCATTGAAACAATTGCATTGGTTGCAATGTACACTGTATGCATGCCCTCTTTGATTGGATTCAAATGTAAATATTCTTCTCATTTTATGTTTCCTTGTTTATTTGACCTAAAGTGGGCTGGAATGATTGAAATGTCTTTTTACCATAAGTGTTGCAATAAAGTAGAGAATAGAATGTGTGTGTGTTGGGGGGGGGGGGGGGCTTGTTTCGATTGTTTTGATACATTAAAGTTGTCCATACCTTGGCAGGGTTACCTATTACTGGTCTCATTTGTTCATTGTAATTGTACCAAGGTATTGCAACTAGTCTGACAATGATATATGAGATGACATATTACTTTGACAATTCTACAGATAGAGACTTTAATGTTTCAACTCGCTGGCTGACCAACATTGGCTAAGCTTTGAAGCTGCTTCAGGTTTATTCACCAAGGTCCAGTGTTTTGCACCACAGTGCAATCATTGAAATTATAGTCATCATCTTTCCCATTTCTCAAGCAACCCACACAATTTTAACATAATGGTCTGAAATGTACTGTATCAAAGCAACCAAAACAGAGTGTCTAAAGATCAGTATGTTTATTACCAAGCAATCAAATGCAGATGAGACGCTAAACCGAGGTCCTGACTGAATCTCGGTCGTTAAAGAACCCAGGACGCCTATCGTAAAGAGTAGGGGGTTCCCCGACGTTCCTGGCCAAATTCCCAATCAGGTCTCTGACATCAAGGCCACCTAATCATCCCTTCCCCTTAATTGGCTGATATCAATCCCTGTCTCCTGAACCATTCAGTCATTGTGTAGTGTGATGTGTGCCTGGTGCCAGTGTATGGCAGCCATTGAGCCTGCGTAGCCCAAGGTTGGGTGCTACCAGTGGTGGTGAAGGCTAGAAAAGCGCTATATAAATGTAATGAATTATTATTATTAGTATGAGTGTCTCCAGCAATGGAAAGCAAAGGTTTTTCCCACGTCATATAAAAATTATGTTATTTGCTTATCAGCACAGTGAGCTAGAATTAGCCTTTTTGAGACAGACATTTCTACAGGATTCTGAGGATTTGAGGTAAATAAAATTAATATGTGGCAACTGTGAGCTAAGTCTCCCTTGATCTTCATATATTCCATGTTAAAACAATGACTTCAGCCCAAAGCCACAATACTTTCACCACCGGCTGTATGCACCATATTTCCGGAGGTCTATCTGGTTTATTGTTAGAATCTGCTGTGCATATGACACGAGCTGGTCCAATATGAGGTGTGCTCTCTCGGTAGCCTGGCCTGTGTTTGCCCTGTCTGTGTTTTGAAAGGCTGTTTGGACTGCTGCACCTCAGCCTGGGCCCGTCCACG
>NC_140183.1:51076723-51078572 GCF_963971535.1 Notolepis coatsorum | reverse complement strand
TACACACATACACCTGATTCTGTTTGTATATCCATTTGTACTATATACACACAAAAACCGGATTCAGTTTGCATATCAATTATTATATACACACATACACCTGATTCTGTGTTTGTATATCAATTATTAGTATATACACACATACACCTGATTCTGTTTGCATATCAATTATTAGTTTATACTGTAGACATATAAACCTGATTATGTTTGCATATCAATTATTAGTATATACACACACTTAAACCTGATTCTGTTTGCATATCAATTATTAGTTTATACTGTAGACATCAACCTGATTCTGTGTTTGTATATACATTATTAATATATACACACATAAACCCAATTGTTGATCTTCAACCATTGTCAATCAAGTTGTACATGTTTTAATTGATTGTTATCCTTACTTATTGTTATGATTTTATATGCTGTGTGATTTTATATGCCTTTTTTTCTTTTGCTTATTATCAGTATATATACACACATAACTCTGATTCTGTTTGTATATCAATTATTAGTATATACACACACATACACCTCCTTATGTTTGTATATCAATTATTAGTACATACATACATAAACCGTTATGTGGTTATATATCAATTATCAGTATACACACACATAAACCTGATTCTGTGTTTGTATATCAATTATTGGTATATACACACATAAACCTGATTCTGTGTTTGTATATCAATTATTGGTATACACACATAAACCTGATTCTGTGTTTGTATATCAATTATCAGTATATACACACATAAACCTGATTCTGATTCTAAAGGCCACGTTTAGTATAGGTGTAGGGACTATTTTTGTTATCAGTGTGTATAAACAGCTCAGTCAAATCAATTTGAAAGTGAACAATGTTCTACTCCAATGAAATAAATATAGTTAGCTAGTCGTGGCCACAGGGAGGTGTTGTATTCTATACTGGGTCTTGAACACATTTAATTGTTCAGCTGAAGTTCTGTGGAACTACAGTAACTTCAACTAGCGTACTTTTTTGTTTGTTGTTGGCATTGTTACCAGAAGATTACAGCAAAGAAATGATTAAACTTTAATACTGTACAACACAAAAACAAGAATACTGTTAAGAGCTAGTTACACTAAGCTGGCAACAATATTTCCAGTGTGTTATCACAACAAAGCAGGGACAAGTCTTATATCCACTTAAAATGTGAAAAGGGAAGGATGCCAGCATGCTTAGTGATTACATTTTACATGAGAGCATGAAACAAACTAAGGTAGGCAAACATTGATACTTCTAACACACTGTCCTACCATCACACCAGGACGAACCCATCTGTGCTATTCTCTATCATGTTTTACCCGTCCTGCCAGTTGCGGTACATGTTGGTTCTTCTAAGGACACGTACCCTGTCACCTAATAGACCCAACCATGACTTATAGCTTCATATTGCATCTGTAGAAGAGCCAAAGGGGACGACAGGGACATTTTGACTGACAGTAGCACATTCTTCAGGTTCTTAGATTTTTATCAGACCATGTCATATATACCAACTGCTGACAGAGATGTTGAGACATGTAGACACTACACACACACACACACACACACACACACACACACACACACACACACACACACCACACACGCACACGCACACGCGCACACGCACATGCACTTACTGTATATATGCCCTTATACCAGGGTCGAGATCAATTCACTTTCAGTTCAATCAAGTCAAAATAGAAACAGAAATTGACGTTTTACTTTCTGATGAGAGGACATCCATTCTCATTTACTTGTCAATAGGTTGGAGTGGACAGCACATCCTTTTCATGACAAAATGTTGTCAATATTTTAATTTGAAAGAAAATCCACTTCCTC
>NC_140183.1:51049223-51071723 GCF_963971535.1 Notolepis coatsorum | reverse complement strand
GCCATACACACACACACACACACACACACACACACACACACACACACACACACACACACACACACACACACACACACACACACACACACACACACTCACTGGTGCACTGTGCACATACATACGCATGCAGGCAGGCGCATACACATACAATAAACACGCACGTGCTGGCAGAAACCCTAGTCTGTCCCCTGTGAGAACAAATAGATGCAAACGCCGCACAAAACAGGGTCCACTGTTTACTTCAACCCTTCAAAAATGAAAGACGGGAGTTTGAACATAATCGGGTTTAAAGACGGAAATCATCAAAACACACTAATGTTATTCAATAGTGTGTATATTTGTGTGTGTGTGTGGTGTTTGGTTGAGCATTGTCGTGATCTGAAGGAATTCCCTTCCTTGGCCTCTGAGAAGTGTGGGAGCCTAATTATTGTGGGGAGCCTAATTAGCCTTGAGTCGTTGTAATTAATAACAAGGCTTCATCCAAAACAGAGGACTAAATCGCTGGATTTGGAAAATGTGACACATTTCTGGCCCTCTCCTTCACTCTATTCAAAGAAAAGGAGTCCTTGATGGCCCCTCCCTCCCAAGACACTTACAAATGGGCATGAAGGTGGGGTGGAGACGGGGAAGGGGGACTGGGGGAGGGGCCGGGGCCGGTGGATGAGTGGGATGGAGATGGTGGGGGTCCCTCCAGTCCGGGGCACCCCGGATCCATCATTAATCTCTCCTGGTGAAGCCCCTCTGCCAACCCCCATTCTCTTCCTTGTAAGACCCACTCCCCAAGGTGATGGCAACCCATGCCTCTCTCTCTCTCTCTCTCTCTCTCTCTCTCTCTCTCTTCCTCTCTCTCTTCTCTCTCTCTCTCTCTCTCTCTCTCTCTCTCTCTCTCTCTCTCTCTCTGCCCTACCCCCACCCCAACACTCGCCCCCGCTTCTGTCCTCTGCTGCCCCTAGCAAATCACTCTTCCTCTCTCTCTCTCTCTCTCTCTCTCTCTCTCTCTCTCTCTCTCTCTCTCTCTCTCTCTCTCTCTCTCTCTCTCTCTCTCTTTGTGACGAATGGGTTTTAATAAAAGCTGACAGAGCGATGAATTAAAAGAGTGCGTCCCATGGCCTGCTGTAGCTCCAGCCTCAGCCCCGGCCCGGCCGACGCACTGACATATTTAAAACAGGGCTCTATTTCAGTACAGCCGGGGCCCGAGGGGGCTCGTTAAATTATTGGAATCTTATTGTCGTCTGGTACTGCATTGTTGCTGTATTAAGAAGAGAAAAAAGGTTAGAGACTGTCAGAAGAGACCACGCGTTTAGCACCACTTGTCCTTGTGCCAACGGTGATCCCAATAAAGTGAGCTTATTCCATCGACCCTACTAACAGATATTAGGCTGCATGTCCCACATCGCCTCTTACGCCCCGATCATAAAGGAAAAGGGGGGTCGGGATGGGAGGATGGATGGAGGAGGAGTAGGAGGAGGTGGCCGGAGACAGAATGCGGAGGGCACGTTGCGTCTTTTTCCGAGGGAACCGTTCCATAAGGAGTAACCGACGTGGAGGACTTACCCACGCCTCGGGACCCCTCGCTCCACATTAGAAAGCATTGTTTTGCTGGATTATAGGGGTTAGGGAGGGAAAACTTAATCCCCTAATTTTTAATCTCTCCTGATACCAGAGGGATGCATAAGGGACTGGATGCTGGATGGGGGTGGGGTGGGGGGCTTCCCCCTGACCCGGCATGGGTAGCGGTGGGGGGGTGCTGGGGCGTGGGAGGGGAGACAAAAGAAATGGGTATGTTTCCTAACAAAGGGCACATGACACTATAGGCGGGACATGACACTATAGGTCTCAGAGACGGCGAGAGCAAAGATAAGAAATCTTCTAAATGGCCTAGGCATCTAGATACAGCATCCAGCATTAGAGCCTTTTTATTTGTGTGATTTGTTTAACTGCACTCAGGAGGGCATTGACAATAGACATTTGCCTTCAACGGTCGACTTAAAAAACTGCTGAGAATACGAATAAATATACCAAACTGTATCTTTGAGCAACCTTATAACTACCATAACTCAGATCCTATTTGTAGGCCATGATACTGCGCACAGCGTTCACTCCATAACATATCCTCCTCCCCAAAACATTTCTGCTTTGTCATTTCATGCCCCTACCGCATGTGTGTCTGGGGCTGTGGATAATTTCGCAGACAGCTTATGTCGACAGGCTTTTGGGACGGGAGGGATAAATTGTCTGGAAGCTCATCCCTGTAATCTGGGATGGATATATAGGGTCTCCCCGGGCGGTATACAGGGGCTGTTCACCTGCAGCATTAGCTAAATAAGATTAGAAGCAGGGTTGGAACCCCCCAAAACCCCTGGCTGTGGGGCAGTTCCATACAAAACTGAATCACACAGAGGAAAAAATTCCGCTCGAAAGATTGAAGCCGGAAATACAGTTTAACACCATTTGAAATGATTTTTATTTATTTTTTTCAAAATGCACTTGATGGACAGGGGATGAAAGAAGCAGGGACAACACGTCTCCAAATGGGTCGAGTTCAACCCTCTTTCAAATGTTAAGTTAGCACTGGGGGCCGGCGTGAGGAAGCGAGGGAGGAAGGGAGGATGGAAAGAAAGCAGGGTAGGAGGGGGGGGGGGGTATGGGGGGGGTCGTGGCAGACATAGGGAGTTAGAAGTCGTTGCACCCATTGACAAAGTAACCTTGGGTGGCTTCCAGCCTGAGTGAGAGAGTGAGTGAGCGACGGGGGCTTGGAGTGGGGCCAAACGGAGCCTTTTGTGCCGGCAGCCGCCACATTCCAATCAGCCACGGATATTTATACTCCGGGCCTAATTGAAAGGTTGGCTTGTGAGCCATCTGCAGGACAACCCCCCACCCCCGCACCCCCTACACACACACACACACACACACACACACACACACACACACACACACACACACACACACACACACACACACACACACACACACACACACACACACACACACACACACACACACACTCACTCACGCACACGCACACGCACACGCGCACACACACACACACACACACTCCTTGATCTTGTATCACCACAGCCGACATTGACCCATGGAGCAGGGCCAGACATGCTGCATCTGTGACTGCTATAACCTCCCAGTCGATGCCGATAGGGGAGACAAAAAGGCCAAGACCGCTGCTGTCAAAGGCTAACTGCAGGATTTGTTTTTGGAAACTACACACAGGGAAGATCGGTGGTGACGTGTGGAGCTACGGTAGAGTTGGAAGGGATTTTAGCTGCAGTTCACATCTGACCATGGAAGACATGATGTGTGTAATCCAGCCTATTATCCACTTTGAAACAATTGACTAATTGGCAATGTCATATTCATCCATAGGCTGTGTGATGTTTGATAGGCATAATCCCAGTATATGTCACTTGTTGGATGAAAGACACCATTATACACCATTATGCTGTCAAGTGGTCGTTGCTGAGGTTAGATTGTAAACACATACTGTACATATCAAATCAACGTATCAAATAATGTATCATCATTAGAGTATTATCTCTGCAGGCAATTGTTCAACTGTTAATGCGCCTTGAACCATCGCACACAGTTGACATAGGTATGGGAACTTGACGTCCTGCCTCGTCTTTCTCCAGTGTGAGCCAACAAACTTGCAGCCAATAACACTGTGCAGCTGAGGTAGTCTGGCAGCTGATAAAAGGGGCTCAATGTTCCATGCCAACACCGGCCTAAGATAAATGGCTTGATGATTGATAATCGCCTGGAGGGAAAAATGAGCAAAGCACATAACCAGTCAGTATAGTGCATGAACTATCAGCAGAGTCTGTTTTCTCACAGTAGCGTACGGCAAGGTGGTGTAGTGGTTAACACTGTCACCTCACAGCTAGAAGGTCCAGGGTTCGATTCCTGCTTGGGGACCAGGTTTCCACATTGCCAGGTACCCAGGTGGGGTAGCTCCCTGGCCTTTCTGTGTGGAATTTGCATGTTCTCCCCGTGCTCGCAACGGTTCCCCATCCCGATAAGATAAACCCAATGGAAAAACATGCACAACAGATCGCTTACGCGGTCGCGTTCCCTGACGAAGACGGACAGGAGCACTTGGATTGGTCCCCGGGGCACGACCCCACACCGCAGCCCCTATCTGCTCCCGGCTGCCCTTCGGGGGAAGGACAACCGGCTGGGTCAAGTGCAGAGACTCAATTTCATCGGCGACCCAAAACTTGCATGTGTGTGTGTCACTGCATGATGAATAAAGACTTCTTCAAAAAGTCCAGTTTAAAGCTCTGCTGGGCCACACTGGGATGATTGTGTGTTTAGGACCACTACTGTGTTTCAGCTGGGGTCTCCAAGAATTATGGTAAATTCAGTAATTACAGTCACATGGAAACCTTTTTTGACAGCCCTCATGGTAATATTATTACAGTTTAGTTAACAAAGATGTTCTTGTTGCGTAGATTGATTAAAATGTTTTGCATATCCCCCTGGGCTTCAGACAGCAAATCATGAACTGACACAGCAAAACATCCATGATTGAATCTAATAATTGCATTGTCATGTCGATGCTTTTGAGTAACTCGCCTTTTAACCTCATGAGAAAAAAACAAGAGAGAAATATCAACATCATGGTATAAAGAATGTTGTTGCATCTAACCTTCACCCAACCACGTAAAACCACGTAAAAACAATGAATCTTTAATCATCACGCTGAATAACACCGCACGTGAAACCCAGGAGAAACGGCAAAAACACAAAATACCAAACTTTTCTTTTTGGTTGTTGTTCAGAGCCATTGAAATGTGCCATAAGCTCATGGGATCGGGTTACTAAACCCACTGATTAATGCACAATTAGTGTTGTGTTGCATCAGTTAGCGAGATGGGCTCATGGAGTTTGCAGTAATGGTGAGGAGTGTGTTAAAGCTCTCGGCGGGCTTCCAGCTGGCCCGCTGCTCGTCTCTGGGACGTGTTTGGCTTCCGATGCCAGCTGGCACTGGGACACACCACCATGTTCATTCATGACAGGCGTCTCCAAAAAGTTGAGAGAGAAAAAAAAAAAAACTGGTGATTCTTGAACGCTCCTTTTTCACGAGACACGTTCAAAAAGGTTGAGGAAAACTTTTCACATGTTCCCAGCCAAGGACGTTTCAGGGGAAGTGAAAATAGTTTATTGAAAATGTTTTGCCTGAAAAACATTATTCATATCTGTGTGTTAAATGTTAATGTTATACGCACCCTTCAAAAAAATACTATAAAAGTGCAATGTGGGAAAGCAAGTGCATTACGAGAAAGCAACCATCAACACGTCCAATTCATAGCGGTATGCGTATGTTGACATAGCGTCTGTCTCGCTCTATCCAAGGTTCTGAGCGATTCAGTCCAAAAGCAGGAAATTAGGCTCTCTCCCAAAAAACGCCGCCATTGGCTGGGTGGGAAAGGGGGGGACGGTCTGCCAAATGCAGAATCATCCTCTGTTCTCCCTTGGCCTGCACCAGTGATAAATTAGAATGGTGAACAACAATTAGCACGCGGTTGACACTCTATTTGCATCAAACAGATGATACAGGAAGTGGGCCAAATTATGTAGAATGAAACCTTTTGTCTTGCCAAACGTATCGGATGATATCAACAACGGAATTCCCTCCACTTGTTATATTTTGTAGATACACGCTCTGCTCTATGGGAATCCCTTTAGCATAGGGCTACTTGAAAGAATTTAGCTACCAATGCACCTGCACCTGTCCGACCACGCCCACTCTCGCCCATGCACTTCCTGTTCCACCCCTCTCGGTCGGTACCGACCCCTTTTGCCATTATGATCATAGATCCATATTTTTATGATTGATGGAAATCATTTGCGATTTTAAAATCAACCGTTTTCAAGTATTACCATCACAAACATGTCACAAAAGCATGTAGAATGTAAAACGTTAGGTTGGCAATAGGTTAGCAATAGTGCAATAAGTGGCATAATATGATTTTACCTTCTCGTTTTGAAGAAGTATAATCCGAGCCGGCGACCATTTTGAAAAAAAAAAAAAAATGCAAATTGTAGTTTCTTTGTGGCCATCTTGTCGGGGGCATTCATAGGTGTAGAACAGCGTTGACATTTTTCCAAACTACATTTCCCTTCAAGTTCTATGGGGATTCAAAGTTCAGAGTTGAATTATGGAATATGTCAATAACTGTTATTATTCTTGATAATAAGCCACAAAAAGTAACGAGTTGACAAATATTGAAACGCAGTTAGTTTCTCCTCCCTATTGTGAGCATATAGGAACAACTAGATCTGAAATTAGTTTCAAAATGGTTGCACTGTGAGAAAAATTTAAAAGTACAGTCGAGTACAGTAGATATTATTATCTGTTATTATGCATGCCTGGTGATACTAAATCCAAATTGAACTCGGGCATTTGAAAGATACTATATGTATATATATATAAATGTGCGAATTGGCTATAATAAGGTAATGTATAAGCATATATTCTATATTCTAGGGCGGCTACGTGGCGTAGTGGGCAAGGCACTCGCCATGAATGCAGAGACGCTGGGCTTGCCTGTTCGAGCCCAGCGCTCCACATTGCTTTCAGTTTAGCTGGTCGTTCATACTAATACACATTGGCCGTATTAGGGGGTGGGAAACTGATGGGTGGGGATCGGGCGTTGTGGACAGCGACTCCTACAGGTTGGTTGGTGCGCCTGCGCAGTAGAATCAGGAAGTGTCGGGGGCAGCGTGAGCCTCCCACGCGTTACTCCTCGCCACTGAGAGATCGAGCTGCGCAGGTGAAAAGATGCGACTGCTGTTACCTCAAGTACCGGAGGGGACTTGTGCTATGTATGACTTAGTCCACATTGCAGCCGGCTTGTGGGAGGCAAGAAACAGCGTTCGTGACAGGGGAGGGTTGAATTGGATGATACGAAATTGGGATGGGAGAAAAATATAGAAAAATGGGAGAAAAAGTGGATCAAAAAAAAAAAAGCATATATTCTATATTCTATAATAATATTTCAAATTGCATTGGTCCGGATGGGAGAATTCAGTACTACAGAACCTTCGGTTTTATCATCTTCCCTTTATTAATTTCCTTAGATCTTTTGTACACATGATCTCAAGAGGGTACTGAACGAGGTCAGTGGCAGTTTTTTAAGTCTGGTCATTATTATCATGGTGTTATTCACTGTCAAAGATGAAAAGAAAAATCATAATTCATATTTTCCTTTGTTTCATCACAATTTAAGCAAGCCTAGTAATAGACACAATATTTCTGACACTGAGAATACATTCATTGAGGTCCATAGATGTACCTAGATACAAAGAATATGCAAATAGCCCTTGTAGAAGTGGAGCAATATTCCATTTACCTAGGTATACATTTTATGCAGATTTTCACCTGGGGTGGAACAGGTTAAGAGAGGGGTGTGACCGTACTTCCGCTCTTCCCTATTCTTTCACAACGGAAGTGTTTTTCCTACAGGCACATGTCAGCAGTGATAGTTTGTTTATTTTAGTTTAGATTATTGTGTTGCTATTTTTGTCAAAATGGCATCACCACCGCCTGGGAAACGCCAGTGGTCACCGTCACAACCTCCTTCATACGCCACGGAGCTCCCTAATCCCACGCTTGTGGTGAGGTGGTGAACCTCGTGCAGAGCTGGGTGCGCGCCGCACGATTGAAGGTGCAAAGCCATCGGTGGTGAAGCGGATAGACGGGTGGTCTGACGAGGCTCTTACAGCGTCGGGGCAGCCGCCACCTACCAAGGGGAATGGCTCCGATCACAAGAGTTGCAAGCGGACGGTAGAGGAGGCTCTCATCCTGAGTTCATGGCGGCAGCGGCACGCCAGGGAGAGAGAGACACGGCAGCTGGACGCATCTCTGGCGATACACACCGTCAGGTAGTGGGGACAGGCTGTGAGCCGTATTCCCCTTTAATTCCTTATCTTTCCCTCTGGTGTTTTTCAGCTCTTACGCCTAAAAACCTCCATATTCCCCCTTGAAGAATGCAACTACGTTTCCTTCAATGTAGAGACCCTCATAGGGTGTGTTGTGTATACCTCAAAACGTAGAATGGGGGGTAACGAAGGACAGGGCTCATGCCCCTGTCTTAGTTAACCTCCTGTTCTTCTCCCCTCCCACCTCGAAATACTAAGGCCATGTTTAGACGGAAATGCTCGCGGGTGAATCCGTAAATAATTTTTTCTGGATGTCCCTTTTGTTCATACGGCAACGCGGTTTTTGCGGGGAGAATCCGCAAAAAAGTTAAACCACCTTCCTGGGTGGAAATCCTAGAAACGATACACCTTCGCACTATCATCTGAACAGTCAAACCACATAAAACTATGACGAGGGTTCTCAAGGCTCTCGTCACGTACTGCTTACATCAGAGGCATGCGCCAGTACCCTAGAAGCGTAAACAAAGCGAACAAGCATGTCTGATTCTATCCACGGAGATCACCTGAAGGCTACATTGGCAGTACTTTTAAATACACAAGAATCAGTCCAGCGGCTATCACAACTAGTGACTGGAGCCACTGTCTGTGAGTGACTCTGCTTTGGTCCAATCACATTCCCCCACCCACAGTCTGCGAATCAGAGACAGAGTAGGGCGGGTCTTCACAGCATGCCTGGTTGTCTCAACGACCTGAGGCAGTGTAGCGTATGGGTTAGCGGGGCTCCGTCGTCTCGAGTCGACTACACTTTTACAGCCTTGTCTGCATGAAGAATTCCCTCCCAAAACACTAGTCTAAACGCAAAATTAGAAGTGAGATCGCAAGACGACTTCTGCGGTTTCTGTTGAGACTCTCTCCATCTAAACATGGCCTAAGTTTCAAATAAAGAGTCTGTCTGAAAGAGGGTGATTTTTTTGATGTAACGGATGTGTGATTATTCACTGTGTATTTTGGGATATTGCCTATGAGGGCTCGCTGTCCTTATGTTGAACAGCTAAGGGCTGGCGAGCAGCGTTTCTCTTGTTAGGAGAGATTGCTTGATTCATATGGGAATGCGTCTTTTAAACAGTTGTATACCTTGAATCAGCGAGTGGTTTTGCTACTTTGTGTTAACGTGCAACCAAGGGCGCTGCCCCTCTCCCCAGAGCCCGTCTGTGTGTTGCCTTACGTGCTAGGGTAAAGACACATGACGGGCGACAAGTTTTTTGCTTATGAAACAGCCGGGCTCTATGTGGACGTGCCTTTTAAACAGGCACGGCTGTAGAATAACTACTTTCCAAAAGAATAGATTGTCCAATACGTCGGATTCCAATAGGCTGTACTTTATATAGAACCTTCAGCGCACGTTACATTACAGTTGAGTTCTCATCAGTTTCATTCACAAAACGCTCCCTGCCGTCGGCAACTCAATCACCCTAAAAGGATGCAGCTGGTAGCAGGTGCAAGGCATCCTGGGACTTGTATTTCTACTAACGTGGCGACTAATGTAAATAATAGTATCTCTGACTAGAATAAACAAACACTCTTCCACTTCCACTTCTTCTTTCAAAGGTAAACAATAATCGATATTAACATATATGAAATATAACCCATAATCATTAACCTGGCCTATTAAGTTACAACATTCTCCCCCCCGATGAACTGCTAGTTCATCCTAGACCTCTAAACAATATAATAACTGAATAGGTCTCCTCAACAAAGTTCCTGAGGTAATGCGAACTGTGCACAACCTTACAAGTCCATCTCGGCCTGGGAACAGTTCCTTGATTCTTCCCAGCTTCCAGGTTTGTCTGGGAGTGTTATCTTCTCCGATGAGTACAATGTCACCCTCTTTCAGAGGGGTGGGTGACGGCGTGTGACACGGCGATGTGCTGATTTCAGATCCAGCAAGTAATCCTTACGCCAGCTATTCCAGAAGCTGGTTGCGAGTCTCTGCCTGTACTTCCATTTCGGTTGATCTCTTTACACTTAGGATTTGAGCGTTGTGCGTCAACTGGGAATGTCTTGAGACGTGAGTCTTTTACCCACCAGGAAGTGGGCTGGGGTCAGCGGCTGTGGTTCATCCACTTCATTGTGCACAAAGGTCAGAGGCCTAGAGTTCAGGATAGCCTCAACCTCCGTTAGGACTGTGCACATCTCTTCAAAGTTGAGTGAAGCTCTTCCAAGCACCTTTCTTAGGCATGTCTTTACGGATCTGACGAACCTCTCCCAGAATCCGCCCCACCATGCAGCTCACTCGGCTATGAACTTCCAGGTGATGCCCTTTTCTGAGAAGAACTCCAACAGCTGTGGGTCTTTGATGGCTTTCCACAGCTCCTTCAAGTCCTGCTCAGCTCTCTTGAATGTTCTTGCGTTGTCTGAGTAGATAACTTTACATATTCCTCTTCTGGCAATGAATCTTTTCAGAGCTAACAGGAATTTCTCTGTCGACTGATCTGGTGTACCGCCCTGGTAATAGCACAGGTGAACAGTGCAATGTATGACTTCGTCACCGATCCATTTGCCTTCACATAAAGTGGTCCTGCAAAATCCACACATGTGACTTCGAAGTATGGGGATTCAGTTATTCTGTCTCTTGGTAAAGGTGCAGTGATCTGACGTCCAGCCTTTGCCTTGAATCTCTGGCAGACAGTGCATCTTGCTAAAACACGCTTGACTAGCTGTCTAGCACGCAGGATCCAGTATCTCTCTCTTAGTTGTACTAAGGTGTCCCTCACTCCTGAATGCATTATCTTTTCATGACAGGACTGTATCAGCATTTCTGAGTATCTTTGTTTTCCGGGCAGAATCCACGGGTGCTGCTCTTGCCAGCTCCAATACTGGTTCAGAGAGATCTGCGTCATTTGCAGTAAGCTGTACTGTGACCTGTTGATGGCATTTGAGTTCTGGTAGGGAGGTCAGCTGGATTTACCTTCCCTTTTATGTGTGACCATGACTCTGGGTTGGTCAAGGACTGGATCTCTGTCACTCTGTTTGAGACAAACTGTTTCCACTTGTGAGCGGAGCTGCAAATCCAGTGCAGCGTAATCATAGAGTCTGTCCACATTGTGATCTGTTTGTGTTCCATTTTCAAAGTCTTCATCAAGTGGCTGGCTAGTCTTGCCCCAATCACAGCTCCCATGAGCTCCAGGCACGGCAGTGTCATTTTCTTGAGAGGGGCTACCCTGGACTTGGATGCCACTAAGCTCGTTCTAAGTTCTCCATCTTGGTTTTCGCCCTGCAGGTAGGCTACAGCACTGTAAGCCCTTTCACTGGCGTCACAGAACACATGTAGTTTCAGGAGGTGGCTGTTCTCTGTCTGCAGGTCTATTCTGTACCATCTTGGGATAGCGAGCTGGTGTAGCTGGGGGAGCTCCGAACACCACTGTTGCCATTCTCAAGTCAGATCAGGTGGTAGCTCCTCAAGAGTCCTCTCTCCCACATTTCTTGAAACATGCACTTGACTCGGACTGTGAAAGGAGTCAGGAATCCAAGGGGGTCATAAATGCGTGCAGACGATTGCAGAACACTTCTCTTTGTGTTATCCTTCTGTTTTAGAATGCTCACCAGTGGCCTTAAGTCAAATGTGAAGTCATCAGTTTCTGGCCTCCATACCAAGCCGAGTACTTTCAGTACTGCTCCGTGTGTCTCTGGCGCCACCGTGAGGTCAGTTTAGCTCTTCTCCCATTTTTCCATCAATTCAGGAGAGTTTGTCATCCACTTGCAGAGGTCCATGCCTGCGGTCAACAGCATTTGTTTAGCAGTTGTCGTCACAGTGTAAGCTTCTTCAACGTTGTGTGAACTTGCAATAAAATCATCGACATAAAATGATTCTCTCAATGTCTCTACAACGGATGGATGTTTGTCTCATACTGTTTCAGGTGTTTCCTGATTGTAGCAGCGAGTAAGAATGGACTTGGGGAAGCGCCAAAGACCACTCTGGTCATCCTTAACACTTGTGGCTCTTCTTCCTCTTCTCCCTTTGGTGGGCCAGTGAGCCACAAGAACCTCACGACATCTCTGTCCCTTTCTGCGAGGAATATTTGCAGGAAGGCCTTCTTGATGTCTGCCATAAAGGCGATCGCATGTTGCCTGAACTTAATCAGGACGTTGAGGAGGTCTGGGTTCAGGTTAGGTCCTGTGAATAAGCAATCATTGAGGGATGGATGGCCATTTTCATGAGATAAAGCATCAAACACTACTCACAGTTTTGTCGTCACCTTGTCCTCTCTGAGTACTGCGTGGTGAGGTAAGTAGTATTTCACACTGTCTGTCCTTGCATCATCCTTCGGCACGTCCTCTGCTATGTTCTGCTGTAAATAGTCCTCCACTACTTCATGATACCTGCTGTAAAATGTAACATCTTTCTTTAGTCTTTTCTTCAGACCATCAAACCTTTTCTTAGCGATTCTGTAATTGTCTTGGAGTTCTGTTCTTTCTGCCTTCCATGGCAACTCCACTTGGTATCGCCCATCTTTAAAGGTTGTTGTTCTCTCGAACATCTGTTGAGCTTCTTCTTCTGCTGGGTTCTGTGTTTTTTCGCCTGTTATACCCAGAGACTCAATTTCCCAGAATTCCTTTAGTTGCTTGGAGACAAGTGTGTCTTCATAGAGACAAGTGTGTCTTCATCAATGGGGATGAACATGCATGCTGCTTCAGCTACACTTGACATGCACACCGGCCCCTGTACAGACCATCCAAGGTGCTCTCCACTGCAACCAAAGTCTCTGTCAGCCTCTCCACTTTGCCTAATACTATTTGCCAATAATAGTCTGCTCCTATCAGGATGGAGAGCTCTGGATCACTTTCATTTCCTGGGAAGTCTGCCAGTTTCAACCCCTTTCTCTTGAGCTCATGTTGAACCTGGTCACCAGGCACCTTCATCACTGCTGAGCACACCTGTGGGGTCTCTATAGCCTCTATCTCGATGTTTTGCTGGGTGTCCCAGACATTCCGCAAGGTGACCTTCACTGTGTTGTACTGTGACATTGTAGGGACAGAGGATCCAATCGTGTGAAGAGTGAGTTTCTCTTGTCGCATTACTGGTAACTTCAGGCTCTTCACAAGGTTTTCATGGATCAAGCTCCTCTGACTCCCTCCATCTAGTAAGCAACAAGCTATTGCCCTGCCTCCTGGGCCTTCCACCCATGCCTTGGCAGTTTGTAACAGCACAGTGTTCTGTCCATCTGGTTTCATCTTCACTGAATGAGGAATGACTGAGGAAACAACAGCCTCTTCCGAAACAGGGGGTTTCTGCTCCTCACTTTTCTTGCCAGTGCACACAGCAATGTGATGTCTTCTTCAACAGGTTGCGCAGGAGACCTGCTTTTTACAGAATTTGGCTATGTGTTTCTGTCCTAAACACACAAAACATCTTCCCATTCTCATTAGTCTGTCTTTACGTTCAATAACGTTGTTGTCTGGGCAATGTTCTGCTTTGTGATCAGCACTGTCACAGAACAAACAGTTGTACACCTGGCTGGCTGTATGCAGTGTAGCAGTAGATTGCATGCTGGGCCTTTTTGATCTCACTTCACTGAATGAGTAGGCCTGTTTCCATGGCTTGCTCTCTTCTTTCTGATGGTTGGATGATGTTGTCATTTGCAGTGCTCTTTCTCTGTTCTGAACCTCCCTAGGAATGTGACTATTTCAGAAACTTTCCATTCATCATCTACTCCCCTCTGACGACTATATTCAAGAGCTATGCTATCTGGAATCATCTGCAGTAAAATTGGGCATAGCAGGCTTCCGTAGGTTTCTGACACTACACCCAGTGACTCCAAGCTCCTCATTTGAATTTCACATTCATCATATAGCTGCCTCAATGCATTCACGTCAGAGGCTTTCTTCACAGGAGTAAGATTCAGTAGTTTTGACATGTGAGCACTGATCAGTAGATCTTTCCTTCCAAATCTATTTTGCAATAAAGTGACCGCATTGTCATAGTTATCATCTGTTAATGTCAGTCCTGCTATTGCCTTTGCAGCTGGTCCAGTGAGATAGGTTTTCAGGTAAGTAAACTTCTCTCTTTTACACAGTGCATCATTATTGTGAATAGCAGTTTCATACTGGCTCCAGAATTCCTGCCTTTTACTGACATCTCCATTATATTTCTCAATGACCAATCTTGGTAGCTTTACTGACTGTCTCTGTGATCTTGCTTCAGTATCTCTCACCTGCCGGGCCTCTGCCGTCAGTTCCTTTTGGTTCCTTATTTCTCGTTGTGCGCGGCTCCGTTGGAAAATGATGCGATCCTTGCACGTCTCTGTTGATTCAATCTCTGCGTCCAAATCCTCCGTCAAAGTTAGCTGCTCTATTTCCCGGTTAATTTCAAGCAAACTGTCCTCCTTCGATGCCAGTACATCCAACAAAGTTGTCAAGTGTTCAACACTCGGAGCCTCCTTTCCAATCTCAGCGTCAATCTGATTTAAAAGACGTGTAGTACCACCTCTGATGGCACCGCGCTTCCGTTTCTGTCTCTCTATTTCACTCCGACGTTCGGTTTCACTTTCAGCCATTCTATCGTTATATCCAAATGATCTAAATGATCTCAATCACCCTAAAAGGACGCAGCTGGTAGCAGGTGCAAGGCATCCTGGGACTTGTATTTCTACTAACGTGGCGACTAATGTAAATAATAGTATCTCTGACTAGAATAAACAAACACTCTTCCACTTCCACTTCTTCTTTCAAAGGTAAACAATAATCGATATTAACATATATGAAATATAACTCATAATCATTAACCTGGCCTATTATGTTACAACAACGGCCGCCTAGCCCCGGTTTGGTGGTTAGCTGGTTAGCTGGTGTGTTTTGGGTGTTTTCAAGACGATAAGGCGTGCACACGCTTATATGTGTTTGTTCATTGTAAACACAGCCCACAGCTAGCGGCGTCGCTTTTTGTTTCGCCTCATACATGCTTTCGTTTTACGTGAGGCTGGTTGGGGGGGGGGGGGGGGGGGTGAGGATAAACCCTCCCCTTGGGATATTTGTATCCCGGATTATACTGGCGACGGAGGGGGACGAGGCAGCTCAAAACGAGCGCGCCTTTCTTCATTTGGGGATCCTCCGTTAGCGTCACGCTGGTACGTAGGATTCCACTCCGACGTTAGGGTAACTATTTGCGTACCCTGCTCGTCGTGAGGAAGGGGGGGGGGGGGGGGGCTGGTATTCCCGGCCATTGTAAAACGTCACAGGCACCCAGGTCGTTGTTTGGTTGGAACAAACGTGTAGCGATGTCACCCAAACATGTTTGAACATGCGCCTGAAACAGGATATAACAAGGGTTATTCTATAACTCTATTTATAAGAATTCATGTCAAGTAGACAAATGTCTATCTTGTGGGATGAAGCCGCAGGGCGTATGTTTTTCCCTTTGTAGGTATCGCGGGACTGGCGCTGCCGGTATGTGCAGAGCGGCAGCGGCGCATAGAGGTTGCCGCGGCATTATGTAGTCGTAATCCCCCCTGTTTTAACATCGACGGTTAGCTCAACTCGTTCGCCGCCTTGCTGTGGAGCCTGCGGTCCAGTTGGTGACAAGTTTGAATCACTTAAATTTTCTTTTTAATTTTTTTTTTACGTTTAATTAATTTATCATCTCTCTATATAAACGTGCATTCTTTCGCCGGTTAAGTTTAGGCATTCTTTCGGAGTTGGTTAAGGTTAGGGTTAAGTTTAGGGCATTCTTTCGGAGTTGGTTAAGGTTAGGGTTAAGTTTAGGCATTATTTCGGAGTTGGTTAAGGTTAGGGTTAAGTTTAGGCATTCTTTCGGAGTTGGTTAAGGTTAGGGTTAAGTTTAGGCATTATTTCGGAGTTGGTTAAGGTTAGGGTTAAGTTTAGGCATTTTTTCGGAGTTGGTTAAGGTTAGAGTTTGTCGCATAGCATGGCAATAGAATGCCTGTCTGTCTTTCTTTCGCCGGAGCAGCAGCCTATTTCCGCTCTGCCGCTCTTCCCCGCGCCGCGGTCACATGGGCGTCGTGGCCAATCAGAGAAACGCGAAGCACTCTTGGGCTGGGATTAATATAGATGTGTCCCCAGCGGGCTAATCGCTTGGCTGAAACGGGACACTGCTCAGCGGGGGAGCCGCCTCATTTACCAGGGGTGGTGACTGCTGCTCCCCCCGTTTCAAACCGCCCTTTCTGTCCCCCCCCACCCCCCCTTCCCCCTTGGGTGCAATTGCCCCGACCCCAGTCTCGTTGGCTGAGTCAGGGTACGAAACCCCAACCCCACAAGATACCTTGCTGGGACAATCTGGAGGAACCCCGCCCCACGGGACCCCTCGTCGGCGAAGCCAGGGTTCGCAAAGCACAGCGGGAGGGACCAGGTTAACTATCTCCGATTCTTAGCAGGCCAGCGCCAGTTGGCTACGAGGCCGCTTTGTGATTCTTACCGCGTGGCTATAGCAGTACCACATGTCGGTGTGGATGGAGGGAACGTTGAGAGCGGGGCTCGTGTGGCAATTTGCACGCCCTCAACCTCCGTTTTTGGGTTCTGAAACATACTCTATTATCGGAGTCTGCGGCAACGACAGCCCTGGCAGATGAGATTCAATCTCTGTTGGCAAGGCAGACCATCCTTGTGGTCCCACGGGGGACATGATAGGTGGTGCTTACTCCCAATATTTCAGCAATGTCGCCCGAATATGTTTGGACGTGCACCTGAAATGGGGTAGATTGAGGGTTACTCTGTAACTCTAGTCATGAGTACTCAGGCTCTGTGTGTAAACCCCGTGCGGCCATTGAAAACGGCGCAGGCTTTGCGTTTTCTTATTGGCTCGAGAGATATATCCGTGAGTTGAGGTCTGCGTGGCAGGTCCCAACACACAATGTCAATTGGGAGGTCTCTCCGGGATAAACCTGGCGTCTTCCCCTCTCGTGTGAGCGGAATTTGTGACGGATGTTTTTTCCCCCAGGCTCTGTATATAAACCCTGTGTCAGGTCCTTTTGGGGACCGGCTCCTGCCTGTTTCTACCCAGACAGGGGGAGAAACGTTGTGGGGGCTCTTTTCTTGTCAGAATTTGCCCGCTACCATTCTCAGGTTTTACGTGCCCACACGCTGTTCAATATTAGCGCTTGGTCTTACGGGACCGGTTTCAGCATCTGGCCCGGGTGTGTTCTCAAGTGTTTATTTGAAACAGCCTTTTGGGGCCATTGCACCCTGGTCTGTCCAACGGCATAAGCGGCGCTTCTTATACAGTCGGCCGGGAAGGTTTTTTTTCTCTACCGAGCTCCAGCTCACTAGGCTAGCTCGAGGGCTTGCGTGCATTTCCGGGGGGAAATTACGGGGTAGATCATACATCGATGGGGGGGTTTCATGCCCGTTAGGTGGGCCACCGAGAGCTGTGCGTTTGCGTATACAGACCGTCTTGGTGGCGCCCCCTGTGATGTTTTTTAATCTAAACGTGTACCTATCCCCCTCTTTTTTGCAGAGATGCGGCAGCGTGAAAGGGCACAGGACTCATCCTGGTCGCGCCAGACCGGATCAGTTCAACCCGGTGCCCGCCGGGTCACAGATATGTTCTGTTAACCCGAAGGGCCCTGAACTTTTCCGGGGGGAAAATGCTAGGGCGGGCTGGACGCCACAAGGGCTGATGTCATGAATGTTGTGTGTCATAAAAATGCCACTACGAGTTGAAAATGGGGGACCCCGATGTAGACAAGACAAATGTCTTCCTCTGATCTACATCCCCTTAACAGTTGTGTGCATTGAACCATACTATATTGTACCCTTTCTGCAAACTGTTAAGTAGGTTTTCCTTTCTCCATTAGTTTCACCCCTCCCCTGCTTATTATCAGTCAGCCCCTCTAAGCGCTCCTGTGTAGTTCCCGGTCCTCCAGGCACGGGTCGGCCTTGCCCTTGTTACCTGTTGGCCTGGGTTAACCCTTTTTTAAGCCTGAAATGCCTTAAACTGCATTATATAGCCTGTATATACGTGCGGTTGTGTTTCCCGGTTTTTAAATGGGTTAAGGGAGCAACCTTTTCTGTTGGGATGGTTGTCTCCCCGGCATGCCGATAGCGGAGTCAACTCTCTGACGGAGCCTGGGTCCGGCTACGGCTCCTCGAGGGTCTGCCCCCGCATATTTTAAGGGATCAACCTCCTTCTTGGAGTGTTTGTCTCCCCGGTGCACCAGCTGACCCCACAAGATTATAGGGGGAAGCCTCCTCAGAGAGCCTCGGAGCCTCCTCCTCAGGCAGTTTCAGAGCCTCCTCAGGAAGTTCTTCGGACCCTCCCCCCCCCATCAGCGGATCCTCCTCCTCAGAGAGAGAACCTCCTTACAGAGCCTCCTCCTCCGGGAGTTTTCAAAGCCTCTTCCTCAGGGGGTCCTCGCGGCGAGTAGGGGGTATCTGCAGAGCCGCAGAGCCAGGCTGGACGGGTTGGAGGCGGTCTGGACAAGTATAAGTGGTCTGGACAAGTAGTTGCGGATGGGGGGGGGGGGGGGGAGGGCGGGGCGCAATGTGTATGTGGACTGGAGCATGTGAGAGTATAAAGAGTCCATTTTTTTCTAACTCTTTCTCACCTCACAACAAGAAGAAGAAGAAGACGAACTCTTTCACAGTGTGGTCTGCGCGCACTGCGCAGGCAGAACAAGATGTCTTTCAGTAAAAATGTAAGTACCTATTTCGCTATTTTGGACATTAGCGAAACTGACCCTGAAAACGAAACGAAAATGGCCCTGTGTGTAACTGCAGCCGTCTCTGTGCTAACAGTCACGTTTTCAGTACGAGAAGACAAGACAAAACTTCTTTCTCTGGTCTGCATCCCCTTAACAATTGTGTGTATTGAGCCGTACTGTATTGTACCCATTCTGCAATCTTGTTGCAATAAAGTTTTCATTCACACTCAAAATCTGTGTTCATTTTTTATTTTGCATACTAATGTTCTGTGTCTTGAGTCGTACTTGTATTGAAAAACTGATTTTATGTCTGAGGAGAAGACCGGTACTCATCATCTTCGTCTCCACAAAAAGAAAAATGACATGTGAAGTATGTTGTGTGCCAGGTTCAAACAGTGCTGTATATGTACAGTTTATTCCTACTCCTATCCAAGCTCCGGGAGGGTCATCAAAGAGAAGTCGGGTCATCAAAGAGAAGTCGCCTATTCTTAGTCCTTGCCCCACAATGGTGGAATGAACTACCCACCCCAGTTAGGACAGCCGAATCCCGTCTAATCTTTCGCCGTCGACTAAAGACTCACTACTTCAACCATTTATCGAAATAAAAAAAATCTAACCCTAACTAACCTTACTGTCATGCACTTGTCCTAATAAACTAACCTACACTGTAGCACTCAACACTTTACTCTATTATTACTAGATCTGGTATGTCATAAATGTCTAGATGTACACTTTATGAACATTGTTACTGAGACTAAAGTTAAGTTTACTCTATTATTACTAGATCTGGTATGTCTAGATGTAACATTACTGTCTATGTACACATGTCTAGATGTACACTTTATGAACATTGTTACTGAGACGAAAGTTAAGTTTACTCTATTATTACTACTTCAACCATTATCTAAATAAAAAAAATCTAACCCTAACTTGTCCTAATAAACTAACCTACACTGTAGCACTCAACACTTTATGAACATTGTTACTGAGACGAAAGTTAAGTTTACTCTATTATTACTAGATCTGGTATGTCTAGATGTAACACTGTATGGGTACAAGTTTACTCTATTATTACATGTCTAGATGTAACATTACTGTCTATGTATAATGTACCTATGTAAACGAGACGAACCCCGCCCCCCCCCCCCCCCCCCATTCGCAACTACTTGTCCAGACCACTTATACTTGTCCAGACCGCCTCCAACCCGTCCAGCCTGGCTCTGCGGCTCTGCAGATACCCCCTATTGTGCCAGGCAGAGAAGGGCCTTCACCTGTTGTAGGCCCTGTCCGATAAGCTGGTGGTGTAGAGGGTGGTGTCACCAGTGAACACCTGGAGAGGTCTCGATGCCACGGCCTCATTGACCTCACCAGGTCCCACAAGGTGTGGAAGCGGTAACACAGGCTTTTGTTTTCACGTATGTATCCTGGTAGCGTGCGGGGCGGGCGGTCGGGTAGTCCCTTCTGTCCCGCGGTCTGCTCACCCTGTGCGTTTATTGGGTGCTGTCCCCTCTTTCGCACAGTCAGTGTCCTGTTCCCCCCCTTACCCCTCACCGTGTTCTGATGGTTGTAAGGGACCTCAGCAGGTGCATTTGTCGGGCTCTCCGCCCTGCTCCGCTCCTATGTCCCATAGAGCAGAGCGTGAGCTATCTACGAAATATAACGAAGGTTATCCTATAACCCTAGTTATATGAGTAGATAGCGAGCGCTCTGCTCCTCAATCACTGAGGACCCCTAATTGTCTTCCGGATACCGGTCAAGACTAGGGAAGAGCGGAAGTACGGTCACACCCCTCTCTTAAGTGCATGGGCGAGAGTGGGCGTGGCCGGACCGGTGCAGGTGCATTGGTAGCTAAATTCTTTCAAGTAGCCCTATGCTAAAGGGGATTCCCATAGAGCAGAGCGCTCGCTATCTACTCATATAACTAGGGTTATAGGATAACCTTCGTTATGTGAGCTTGTGAAAACAGATACCACTTAGTTCCCGTGTAAGCTGCGTTCTATACTGTAGATTCTACTGGTATTACAAATCCACACTACATAGAAACCGTGGTAATAACTCAAGGGACAAATAATCCCCCATGTGATTACATCGCCCGCAGAAGATGAACTCACGAATGCCTTACAGGTCAAACATACAGTATCACGTCCCCCTTCTTTACATTCAATAGGAATTAATTTGCTCAACAGGATCAAATATGCTTCAATAACAACAGAGATAAACAACACTCATCCAGTCTAATCTCTCTGAGGACTGCCCGGCTCAATCAATTAATTACCTAGTCTCTGTGTTTTACTTCAGGCGGTCGGTAATGATCTTTAAATATTAATTTAGCTTTGTCCAGGGACTGACGCAAGGGCTCTGTTGTTGTCTTCTCTGCATGTCTATGTGTCACGTTGGAGGGAAACCGCTTTTCGAAGGAAACCTGAGTAGCCTGAAGAGGGATAACCTCTTGGGGATAGCGATTGAGGTAGCTAGCACTCTGGTAAACATGGTTTAGGCTAGCCGGCTAGCCTGTGGGCAGAAGAAAATCCATAGAAATATATTTTGTTTGATGAGCACAATGCAAGAGGACATTTACATGTTCCCTGTTGCAGCTTCCTTTTGAAGACTCCTCTTTTCGAATGAACAAAAGTAAGGTTGGAATCTGTCGTGAGTATGGCAGCAAGGGTTTGTTGTGGGTGGCTAATGTAGTGCAGAGTAAGAGAGTGCACCCACAAAACCTTGTTCAAAGGCCCTCACCCTAAATTGAGGGGGAACAAATTATTGGGTTTGAAGAATGTTTGCCCTGGCACCTTTCCATGTTTGTGCACTTTTGTTTTTACAGATTTTCACCTTTCTTCCACTCCCGACCGTTATCTGTTCCATTTGATGAAATGAGAGAGTAAGAGAGTGTTTGACTGTGTGTTTTCCTGTATGTATTCTTATACAAATAAAATTAAATAAAGATACCAGGATGCATCTCCTGACCACCAAATGGAGCAAAACAACCCAGGAAAACAGGAACAAACTTCTAAATAAGAACCCCTGGAGCCTGCAGAGGATTAGCAGCCAGCATCCATCTTCAATGGAAGTAGGAGGGATCCATTTAGGCTGTCTTTAATAATTAACTGGATACATTTATTTATTTATTTATTACTCTCCAGCATAGATATACCCAGGTGAGTTGTGTTTCTCTTGGGACAAATGCTCGAGGGATGAGATGGAAGTGTACGCTTCCTTCTCTTCTGCTCTCTTCTGTATCTGTCTCTGCATCAGTGTTTGTAGCCCAGAGCATGGGAAGCCAAGAGAAACCCAGCTCTGGCCTCTGTCCACCTTACCTGCAAAATACCCCACATCAGCATATTCCTCCCTTCGAGTTCTATTGGGACAAGTACAGGGAAGGAGGAGACAGAGGGGAAGAGAGGAGAGAAGAAAGGAGGAGGGGAGGGGAGGGGAGAGGAGAGGAGAGGAGAGGAGAGGAGAGGAGAGGAGAGGAGAGGAGAGGAGAGGAGAGGAGAGGAGAGGAGAGGAGAGGAGAGGAGAGGAGAAAGGAGGAGAGGAGAGGGAAGCTAATGGGCTGAAATAATTTCCCCCTTTATTTTTCTTGGCACGTCTACGTCTCTCTGTACAGCCTATACTTTTTGGATTATATCTGAAAATGCTTAGTGGTTCACTGATAAACACAGTGTGAATGTAAGGTTCCTAAGTGAATGTGTTGGAAGAGTGGCCCAGGATGCTAAGATGCCTCAGAACTTGAAACTATTGAAATCCCCAGCATTTTCCAAAGGAATATGTGTTTTTTTTTAAGTACTTGGGTGGAACGGTGATGATGCATGTACAAAGGGCTATACAGTATGAGATCACCATATATTGTTGATATTCATACAGTGTGTGATGCTTACTCTTTTGCTGCATTAAAATAATGTTTGAAACAAAATAGGGGCTGAAATGTGTGAATTACATGTTGTCATCC
>NC_140183.1:50980835-51046523 GCF_963971535.1 Notolepis coatsorum | reverse complement strand
ACACACAAACACACACACACACACAACACACACACACACACACACACACACACTCCCACACACCTCTGGAGCAGGTTCGACGACCTGTTAATTTGCCTACAGTGGAAGGAGCCCCTCCCATGCACACAGTTATTTACTATACGTTACACACCTGCCAAAACTAACATCATGAAGATTCATTCAGCCTGAAGCCACTCCAGAGGACATAGACTCACCCACTTGTCCTGCAGCACAGCCCGTCACAATCAATGAGGGTCCCACTTCTTTCTTTCTTTTTTTTTTTTTACTCCAAAGATCAAACCTTTCTGACCTTGAACATAGCATACCCTCAGGCTCTCCTGTCCTAGCCCCAATATCTTTTTCATTCCAAGACAATAGGCGGAGATCGACGTGAAGCATGTAATTAACGTTTTAAAGGAAACAGGTTGTGACCTCACTCACTGGAATGCTCCATGCTATGTACTGAAACACATCACAAGACATGCCTGTATGTGCTTATGTGTGTATGTTAATGTGTGTGTATGTGCGTTTACGCGTGTGTTTATAATGTGCATGTTTATATGTGCATGTCTATGTGTATGTGTATATGCATGCGTGCATGAGTGTTTATTTGTGTGTGTCTGTGTATTTACTTGCACACCAATGTCTCTCGGAGTGCGTTACCGTGTAATAAAGTCGCGACCTTGTATGTGACCCCATTGCCAGGGGGCATAGCAGCTAGCAAGGCTAACATGAGGCTAATGAGAGCCATTCATTGCATTTGAGAACACAAGAGACATGCATGCACGCACACAAGCACAAGCACACACACACACACAAGCACAAGCACACACACACGCACACACACACACACACACACGATCCATCCTTCCGATCACTGCTCCCTGTAGCCCCGCAGCTCACAATGAAGCCCAGTGTTGCTCTCAGTGGATAGTCTGTGTTCTCCTCCCTGACCGCTTTCCACGCGTGTGAGACAGGAATAGACTCCGCTCGGCGCCCCCTTGCTCATTCCTGCACAGTGAACTTGTAGTTGTGACACACGCTGGATGAATGACTACTTCCTTCCTTCCTTCCTTCCTCTGCCTTTGCCGCTGTCTGACTAGCGAAGTGCGGCTCTGCCGTTGTACATTGAGAGACAGAGAGACCAAGGGAACGCTTGGGAGAGAGAGAGAGAGAGAGAGAGAGAGAGAGAGAGAGAGAGAGAGATGAAAATAGAGAGATGAAAATAGTAGGTGTGTGCGTGCATGCATGCTCAGTGCCACCACACACAGACACGCGCATGTAGTGTGGGCCTGTGCACACCCACACACACACACACACACACACACACACACACACACACACACACACACACACACACACACACCACACACACACACACACACACACACACACACACACACACACACACACACACACACACCACACACACACACACACACACACACACACACACACACACACACACACACACACACACACACACACACACACACACACACACGTACGCAGGCAGACTTAGAGCAACGCTAGCTATGGCTTTTGACAGTGGCAGAGTGATTACAGCAGGAGATATTACCCCCCGGGACTTCATTTACCTCCAGCATATTCACTGAGTTTCCCTGTGTTTTACTGCTCCACATAATCCCAGACAACTGCACACACACACACACACACACACACACACACACACACACACACACACACACACACACACACACACACACACACACACACACACACACACACACACACACACACACGCACACACACACACACACACACACACACACACACACACACACACACACAGTCACACACGCTCACACACGCATTTACACTTGCACACCACGCCACAGACTCATTTTATGTCCAGCACTGTTGTCAGGGTTATTATTGAGATCATTATGGGATGTGGATAGCGTTCGGATGCCCCCCACCCTTCCCCTCTTCTTTCTTTTTTCTCGCAATTCTGAATCCCGGAGTCCTCTCACGAAAGGTTAGCAAAGCTTTCCTAAGCCCCCTTCCATTTATCAATAAAGCACAATGCCAAACATGCGCACACGCATGCAAAGACACATACAGGCAGTCGAGCGTGTCTATGTTGCCTTGTGTGTTCCTGTGTGTCATGTTGTGTGTTCCTGCGTGTCGTGTTGTGCGTTCTTGTGTATTGTGTTGTGTGTTTCTGTGTGTCGCGTTGTGTGTTTTCACGTATTGCGTGTTGTGACTTGGTCATATTCTAATTTCCTCCTGGTATTTAACCAGCAAAAGGTCACTGATGGATTTCTTTTGTTGTGCTGTTTGGAGTCACTTCTGCCCATTGTGTTAACACGTCATTAAATATTGAGGGAAATAAGGCTGGCGGAGAGACATTGCATATGTTTGGGAGCATTATTATTATTAAATAATCATGTTTGTCTCCTAAATTGAGAGTGACTTGCGCCACAATATCAGTAATTAGATAAATTATTGATGGCCGAGAGGATGGTCGGTGGAGGAAATGGAATTGCCAAACCCAATTACTGTCTTTTCTAAGAGTGGCCCCTTAGGATTGTCACTTAGACATCCAAATGGTGGCACTAATAAAACCGCAACTAGCACTTAACCGGCTTAATTAATAGTAAGATGATAATATTTTAATTGCCTTGTATTAAATACCACTCGTGCCGAGAGGAAGGCTTTCACGCGAGTGGAGCCTGTCATGCTCTCTACTTAAAGGCCCAGTCTGTAATCCAAACATAAACACATTGGTTGCCGCTCCACCAACAATAAAAGAGTAGAGACATGCCATTTCTATTCTCTATTGGTGGACTGAGCTCTTGAAACAATGACACAGGCATACATTAGTTTTTATTTGGATTTGATGTGTTTTCTGGCTGTCATCAGTAATATTTGTACACAAAGAAAATGCTGATTTACAACATTTAAGAAACAACTTCTTTATGAATCTACTGTATGTGAATAAACCCAGCGTGTTCCAGAATGAGTGAACATGAAAATATTGGCCATGGGATTCTAGTTGTGTGTGTGCTTTATGCACAATGGCACAGTAACTGCTCCACCTGGCAGTGAAGAACACATGAAACACTTGGTGATAGCAAGCAGAATGGGTTAGGAGGAATATATAATTATTAGAAATATAACAGTGTGGGCTGTGATTAGTGCCACCAGAGGCTGAATCTGAATGCATTTATTTGAATTTATCATGCTCTAATTGAATCATTGAATTCAAACGTTTTATTTGAATGCATTTGGTTGAATTAGAATCAGGAGTTAGAAATGTAATATCGTTCAAAATGTAATTGCATTCTTTCAACTATAATCAATGCACAATGTGTTTTCATATTTAGCTCTCTAGGATACACACATCAGGATAATTAGGACAAGAAAATGTATAATAATAAATAATTAATAGAAGTTTTTATCAGCCAATCAACAATCACAAGGAGTGAGCTCTGTTGTACACCTTTCATCATGGACGACCAGAGAGGGGCTGTCAGACAATATAATACATGTTTTTTGGTCTTTTTATATGACTAAATACATAAATATATTGTAATACATTAGAACTACATGAGATGTGCTTGATTTTGCAACATACCTTGGAAGATAACACTCTTTATGCTCTTATGTTTAAGAAGGGCCGCCTCTAAAACCAAAGGGAATCCTTGCTACATATGTGTACCATCAGTGCTATGGGGCACCTGCACACACAATCACACACACACACACACACAATCACACACACACACACACACACACACACACACACACACACACACACACACACACACACACAACACACACACACACCACACACACACACACACACACACAACACACACACACACACACACACACACACACACACACACACACACACACACACACACACACACACACACACACACACACACACACACACACACACACACACACACACAAAAAGCGACTATCCTTCTTCCGCTAATACCCATCAGCCTCCTCTCTCAGGAGGGCATGGTGTCATGGCTGACATGAATAAAACAACTTGTTATTCTCTTCCAGATAAACACCGCTCCAAGTGCCCGCAAACAAGAAGGGGAAAGTGACGGCAGGCTTTGCTTGTCCTCCAGCAACTGCAATGGAGAAGGGTTCCCCAGACACCTGCCGGGGCTGCGAGCGGGTCCTGCACCGCACCGCGCCGTCTGCTCCACTGCCTGCATCGCCGGAGGCACAGGATGGAACTTCTGAGCACAAACAACACCTTGCAAACACCTCGCGCAAGGCCCGCTCGCCATTCCAACAACACGTTATTACTCATTCACTTTTGTCTATTCCGTATGTACATCTTATCGTTAATCGAGAAGCCCCCGGTGAGGTTTGAGCTGTTGTTTGCTCGTCCGATATCGCGCGTTCGTCTCGACGACTCTCCAGGTAATAAGTGAATTATTAGGAAGTGTCAATTTTGGCCCAGATTTGACAAAGGGGGCCGGGGAGAGTGTAGGTACATTAGTGGACGGGAAAGGTTAAGCGCGACAAAGCGGGAAAAATAGAGAGAAAAAGCGCAGTGAACAAATTGAGAAATTAGAGACGTGCGGGTGGGGAGAGTCTCGGAGGACCTGGCGCAGAGGCAAGACCTATTACGGCACATGGCACCAGACAGCTGGCTGGGTAATTATCATGTATGTGTTTAGCAGGCTCCCTTATCCAGGTCAACGTACGCGGCTTCTGCTTTAACCACTTAGCTAGCCCATTTAGCACTGCGTTGTGCTGTGTAGGTGTGTATGTGTGTGTGTGTTGTGTGTGTGTGTGTGTGTGTGTGTGTGTGTGTGTGTGTGTGTGTGTGTGTGTGTGTGTGTGTGTGTGTGTGTGTGTGTGTGTGTGTGTGTGTGTGTGTGTGTGTGTGTGTGTGAGGGGTGACAGTACAGGCTCTCTTGGGTATGATCCTAAAGGAGTGAGAGTTAGTGTACCACTGTGGTCGCTGCTAAATCAGCCATAGCTAGCACCCAGGTTTGTGTTGCGGGGTGAGGGACCCGTGCCAGGGTGCCACTTATGCCCGAGTGCCAGAGGGGCACGGTGCTGCTGGACACGGGTATGGTTGGCAGGGTTCAGTGTCCTTGGGGAAGGTGACAGAGCGACCCTGTGAAGCCTGGTGAGCAGGGGCCCCAGATGTGTGTGTGTGTGTGTGTGTGTGTGTGTGTGTGTGTGTGTGTGTGTGTGTGTGCCTGTGTGTGTGTGTCTGTGTGTGTGTGTGTGTGTGTGTGTGTGTGTGTGTGTGTCCACTGGAGTCTCCATGTGTGCCCACTGCCAGCCTGGTGAAGAACAGCTGGTTCCCACCATCTGCTTCCCTCCACATCACCAGTGCCTGTGTGTGTGTGTGTGTGTGTGTGTGTGTCTGTGTGTGTGTGTGTGTGTGTGTGTGTGTGTGTGTGTGTGTGTGTGTGTGTGTGTGTGTTTTTCTTCTCCAGTTCTTACACACACTCCCTGAGATACTCTTAGAGTCTAGTCCACAAGAGCACACCACAGCAGTGCAGCGTCACTTCACATGTCGTTGCAGGAAGAAACAAGTCAACAAATGCAGCCAAATGGTTCCTCTTTTAAATCAGGAGAGGAAAGAACACCTATGGCTTTTATTATTGTGTAAAAGCAACATTCCTTTTCTCTTTTCTTCTCCTCCCACGGACGCACATTGCACTGGAAAGCTACGTGAGAATGGCGAGAGTCATATTAGCTCTTCCTGGGTGTTGTTTCTCATTTGCTCCAAGCAAACCCGGTCTGCCTGGCAAAACTCTAGAAAGAGAGAGAGAAAGGAGAGAGAGAGAGAGAGAGAGAGAGAGAGAGAGAGAGAGAGAGAGAGAGAGAGAGAGAGAGAGAGAAGAGAGAGAGAGAGAGAGAGAGAGAGAGAGAGTTGCGGTTAGGAGGAGGTGGTGGTAGTGGGGGGGGGGGGGGGGGGGGTTGAAATCCTCGAAACACGCACTGGAGACACATGGTGCTCGTGTTAATTAGGGAGCCAATATTACAAGATAAATCAGAGATGGAGGGAGCATGGAGAGTGGAGGAGGAGAGCGAGTGAGAGAGGGAGAGGTGGAGATTTGAGCATGGCCTGGGGGTAAGCTACGGGGCAGACAGGAGTATGATAGGCTGGCTAACCAGGGGCTGAAGGGGCCTGCACCCCCCCCCCCCTCCTTGTTCTTATCAATAACAAGCGACTGAAGTGAGGAGGGAAGTATGCAGGAAGAAGAGGAACTGCCTCTGACTCACTTATTTCGGCCCCAAATCGATGCGCTAAATCGACTCTATGGAGATACTGAATTCGACTTGCCACTCGACTTCAAGTCAATCAATTGATCCCCTTTTGATATCAGAATCTTTTTGACAATAATTTTTTTGTTCGTGTTAAAATACACCTTTTCGGGCGGTCAGGTGGCGTAGCGGAGATTGTGCTCGTCACCAATGCAAGAGGCTGCGGTCTCGACTCCCGGAGAGTCAGCATTGCCTTGGTTCGGGCTGATCGCTATACTAACTCGTTTGGCTGAGTTAGGGGAGGGGAGCCGTGGGTGGGTCCTGGGCGTTGTGGACAGCGACCCCTACAGTTCGCTCGGGGCGCCTGCTCAGCGAAGGTAGGATCTGGTGAGAGGTAGTGCGGCCTCCCACACGTTACACTCTCCCAGTGAGAATCTGCGCGGCCAGGCTGGCTGCCGGCTGGCTGCACATGCGTCGGAGGAAAGCATCTTCCGGCCTCTCGGACCAACAGTAGGGGAAAGTGCGCAACAACCAGGAAGGGGGTTGGGAATTGGCATAACGACTAACAGTGGGATGGAGAAAATCGGAAAAAGAAGGAGGGAGAAAAAGATAAAAAAAATTTAAAATAAAATAAAATACCCTTTTTTGGGGGGGTCTGTGAAGATTGATGCCGTCTGATGCAGGCGACTGTAGACACGCATCGTGTTGCTCACAGCAAATGGTGACGAAAAACAATGTCTCTTTCTGCCCGAGCGTCCTATTCTAGGAGCAGTGAGCTAAACACGGGAGACTTGAACCACCGGAGGTTGAGAAGGCCAGCGGTGGCGCCGGCGGCACTAATGTGAACAGACCCCGCTGTTTACTGAGGAACACGAGCACCGAGGGAGGAAAAGAAAAGAAGTAGAAAGAAGAAGAAGAGTAGGAGAATGAGATGGAGGAGGAGGGAGAACACACACCGAGCCGGTCGGGGGATCGCTCGCTCCGAACGCGGCAGAAGGTGCTGGAACAAGGCACTCTGTGTGGCCCCCTTATGCCCCCCCCCCCCCCCCCCCCCCACCCCTCCTCTTCCTTGAAGATGGCAGATCCCCCCCCCTCCCCCTCCTCCCTGACATAAAAGTAAACAACGTTGCCTGCAGGCACAATTTTCCGGCAACACAATAAAATGTGCAGTGAATTATGATGGTCATCCATTAGCTCTTACCAAGGAAACATCACCCGTATCTGTCGTCCATCATTTATATAGAGTTAATGCACCGAATTACATAAAAAGTCATATTGTCTGCATGATTATTTACACCCTCAGCTGTTTTTTCCTTTTTCGTTTTTTTTTCCCTCTTCTCTCTCTCTCTCTCTCTCTCTCTCTCTCTCTCTCTCTCTCTCTCTCTCTCTCTCTCTCTCTCTCTCTCTCTCTTTCTCTCTCTGTCCTCCATTTGTTGCGGACATTAAATTCTGCTGTGAGGTGTTCCCGTCATAGTCCTCTCTTTCTCTCCCACTCTCCCTCATCCCCTCCTTCCCTCCCTCCTCCCCATCCCTCCCTGTTTGTCGGTAGGGACACTGGGATCTGAAGACATTGTGATGCTCTTGTTTACAGCCCTGTGGTTATGATCGAGTCGATCAATGCGCACTGGAAAGCCTTCACACATCTTAAGCAGGGTTCTGATAGTACCCGGAGAAGAGACTTTAACTCAACTTTTGTGTATAACAGTAAGGATTTGCAAAAAAAAATATATATATTATGATATCAATAGAAAATATGTGAGAAAAATTACCGGTTGGTTCAACCCACCATCTTTGACACATAAAATAAATATGTTCACGCAAGCTAATTCATCGGATCAAATACAGAATTAAAGATAGCATGAAACCTAAAGTCCCACAGCAGCTTATCTAGGGCAGCAGCACGGAGAGAGGGATCACTGCCAGTGGTCCTAATAGAAGTGAATTAGCCGGGATATCACACCCCTGTAATGAAGGCTTGTGCAGCGCTAACTGTTGCCTCTCAGGCCCCGGGATAGGCTCCGTGATTGAGCAATTATGACAAGCTCAATTACTGTCACCATATTATCATAGCTAATCCAACTCCAAGCCGCGCGCTGCTCCGCGCTGATCACAGCGCCCTTTTCTCACTGCCACAGAGGTGAGGAAGTGCTGTCACCATGCGCTCCCGTCACGAACACGCTCAGATGAACACACAGCGGCACTGTCCATACGTCAATCTATTGGTGGCCGTCTCTCTCTCTCTCTCTCTCTCTCTCGCTCTCTCTCCCTCTCTCTCTCTCTCTCTCTCTCTCTCTCTCTCTCTCTCTCTCTCTCTCTCTCTCTCGCTCTCTCTCTCTCATTGGATGTCTCTGATTTTGCCTGACAGTGCCACAGGCGCTCCGGTGCACCACAGCTAAGTTTTTGACACGCTTCAGCAAAGCGGGAGTTTTCTGTGAGCATCCTCTGCTTTCCTGATCTGACTAACACACGTTCTGAGTGATCACAGTAGGATGTCGCACGCACACACACACACACACACACACACACACACACACACACACACACACACACACACACACACACACACACACACACACACACACACACACACACACACACACACACACACACACACACACACACACACACACACACACACACACACACACACACACACACACACACACACACACACACACACACACACAGCTTCAACGTATGAAGCTATGGAGTCAGGACTGAATAAGGACTCAGGGGAATGTAAGGTGAAAGAACTTGCTGGCAAAGACCTGCGTACACCTGCTGTATACTGTATGAGCACCGCACTGGAATAAAGTCCAATTGTGGAGGGTGGGATGAAACCGGCAGTATACTTATGACCTATAGGTGACCTATAAGCTAATCCTGTAGCAGTGGGACCGACACAGGTCAGAGAGATGTAGAGGAGGAGAGATGTAGGTGCTGGAGAAAGAAGTCAAGAGGCCCGGGGATGGAGGAAACAGGAGTTTTGAGGAGGCATGTGCGCCACACAAGGGTTGTGTGTGAGGCCTGCGGGGGATCAATTGGAGCCAAGCCTCCGCATAGGTGCTGCCAAATCTCATCCATGCAAACATCCCTCTACTACATCCACTTCTCCCTACTTCCTTCCCCCCTCCGCCTCCTCTCTCTTCTCTGTTTGTGTTTATTCCTCTGGCTGGTGGACACCTCCTGAGAGGCCTGCTCCCTGCCTGCCTCCCAGCTATTCCCTCAGGCGCGATGGGGAGGTGGGGCTCGGAGGAAGGACACACGACTGGCCGCCAGGCTCCATTGATCGCTGTTCACTTGTTCAAGGGGAATGGTGAGGGCTATTGGGGGAGGGGCAGCCAGCCGAGCCTGGAGTAGACAAAGGCAAGGTTGGGGTCGTGACCTAATGACCTCAAATATGACCCCCCCCCCCCCATTTTTTTATACGAATAATACTTGTGGCGAGGTGAATTCTTATCAGACTTGGTTTTGGACCACTGACCCCTCCCTCCCGAGCTCAGGGACAGCCAGGAGGTGCCCTTCAAGGCTGCTCTCCCTGCTGACCTCCAACCCCTCACTCTCTCCCCCAACAATGTGTGTGCCGCACTGGACAGGACTAATGCACGTAAGGCGGCTGGCCCTGATGGCATCCCCGGCCGTGTCCTCAGGAACTGCACTGAGCAGATGACAGAGGTCTAAACTGACATCTTCAACCTGTCACTAGCCCAGACAGTTTAAAACCACCTCCAGCTGCTACATTCCACCCTCTCCCACCTGGTTGAGAGCAACACCCATGTGAGAATCGACTTCAGCTCAGCATTCAACAACATCATCCCCTCCAAACTCATCTCCAAATTTGGTGACCTTGTGTGTTACAGTTGGGGTAGGTGTTTTGGACCCATGTGCAGAGTTCAAGTCAAGTCAAGTCAAGAGTTTTATTTGTCACGGCATACAAGTATACAATGCAATGCGGGGGGTCTTGCCCGCAACGATGTGCATAATACAATAGTAATATATAATAGAATCCAATAGAACGACATTGTGCAATAAAACAAGTAAACAAAGTAGGGCATATCGGTATATGTACATGAGTTATTTACAGAGCATGGTAGGACATGCTAGGTCCTGTGGTAGTGCAGTACACTGTTAGCTACTGATGAGGCACTGGGTCTTTATGTACACTGCTATACAATGCTATATTATACAATCTCAAGTTATACTATACTATTCTTAAAGTGACCTTTCCTTTTGTAAAGTGACCATACGTGTGAGCGTGTGCAGCATGAGTGTGTGTTTACTCATGTTAAAGTGGCTGCTAGTGTGTGAGCATGTACAGTGTGTGTGTCGTGTGTGTGCTTATGTGTGCTTGTGTGTGGAAAGTTCAGTGTTCAAGGCTCTGATGGCCTGGGGGAAGAAGCTGAGCCGAAGTCTCTCTGTCCTAGTAGCTGGTGTTCGCAGGCGTCAGCCTGACCGCAGCAGCATGAACAGGCTGTTGTTGGGGTGGTGAGGGTCTTTCATTATTCTGCAGGCTCTGGATTTGCACCTCTTGTTGTATAGAACCTGCAGGGGTAGTAGTGCAATACCCGTGGTACGCTCGGCTGAGCGCACCACTCTCTGTAGGGCCTTCCTGTCCTGTGTCGTGCTGTTTCCATACCAGGCAGTGATGTTTCCAGTCAAGATGCTCTCTACCGCTCCGGAGTAGAAGGACTGGAGTATCTTCCCCGATACTCTGAACTTCCTTAACTGTCTCAGGTGGTAGAGGCGCTGCTTCGCCTTTTTTACAACTGAGTCTATGTGTGTTGTCCATGTCAGATCCTCTGAGATGTGGACCCCCAGGTATTAAAGGTGCTCACCCTGTCCACGGTAGCCCCGTTTATCCTCAGTGGTGTGTGTGTCTCCTGCTGTCTTCTCCTAAAGTCCACGATCAGTTCCTTGGTTTTACCAATGTTCAGGAGCAGGCTGTTGTCCTGGCACCAGTGTTCCAGTACCTCAACCTCCTCCCGGTAGGCCTTCTCGTCGATGTCCGAGATCAGAGTTGAAGAGAGTAGTCGGAAACGATGGTTGCGCTTTCACAAGTAACATCTTTCTTTATTGTGAAACAACAATAATCTCCTCCAACATCACAACACGAAAAAAACAAACACTTTGAAAGGGGAAAGGAAATAAGAGACAGTAGTCTCCAAAACGCCAATGCAGTTTAAGCTAAACTGAATGATGTTGCTGGGCACACATCAACACGATAGATATTATATCATAATAACATGAATACAAAATAGGCTAAGCACGACTCCAACGTGGTGTCGCAATTATGCTCCCGACATGAGCGATAACAAATGCTTCTTGGTAGAGTACTCACGCCTGTGGACAGAGAAGAACTGACAATGAGAGAACACAACATGAGCATTATGAAGGAGAGTCAATTACACACAGCAGGCGTTAATTAGCAATCAGGACAAATTATAAGAGAGGAAAAGGGTGAAATACTCCAGGGTGGCGCCAGGGCTTTTACTCCTAAGTGAGAGCAAAAGACCCAAACGTTACACTTGTGGAAACCAAGGACCTCTACATCAACCCCTCTGTATGTCTGCAACTGGATACTTATGGATACCAACAATCAAGTTTGTTACGATAGACAATCTCACCTCCTCAACCCTCACCCTGAACACTGGCGTCCCCCAATGCTGTGTGCTGAGCCCCCTTCTTTACTCTCTCTTTACCCACGACTGCATTCTTATACATGGCACCAACACCATTATAAAATTTGAAGCAGCTAGACAAAATGTCAGAAGTTTGGAAGCATTTTAAAATTGAAACCGAAGCCAGTCCAATACGCACACGTTGAACGCGTGCGTTCAACGTTATACCGGACGCGCGCCGCCAAAGGACGGACGTTTCCATATGGAACGCATAGAGAAGTGCCCGCGTGGGATATTGATTCAACGTCAAGGTGGGACCGAGATGGAGGGATACACACGACGTGGTACATCAGGAGGACGCAGTCAACTCAAGGAAAGTGCAAATGCTAATGTTGACTGTTTTTCTGAGTGGAATCGCCGTATTCTACTAGTGCTAGGATTGCTAGTGAGAGCTAACTGGCTAAGTGGCTCTGCTAGCCATCTGAGTGTTAACACTGCTAGCCGCTAGCCAACCAAGTGCTAACACTGCAACAGATTGAAACTTTGCATATTTCTCTCACTATGAATTGAAAATGGGGGACCCTGATGTAAACAAGACAAACGTCTTTCTCTGGTCTGCATCCCCTTAAAAATTGTGTGTTTTGAGCCATACTGTATTGTATCCATTCTGCAATCTGTTAAATAAAGTTTTCATTGATTCATTCACTCGTATGGTGAATGTAATGCGAGCCGCCACGCTCGACTGGGGCTATTTCAAGGGAACAGAGGGGCTTGTCTCGCCTCGCCAGTTTCTGACAAAAATGCGTCAAATTGGTTACTAATGTGAAAGATCGGATCGGCAAAGATCGGTATCGACAGATACTCAAAATCACATGATCGGGATCGGATCGGGAGCAAAAAAAGGCGATCGGGACATCCCTAGTATATAGTGTATATATATTCATATGTACTGTATATTGTGACAGATCTCCTCCCCCCTCCCATGGATATGTGAAGGATGGGAGATACTTCTGTCACGGAAGGAGTAGAGTCAATTAGGTAGCTGATTAGTACTGATAGAACACACCTGCGCATCATTAGTCCACCTACATCTCAAGTGCACACACCTAGTCCCACACACTACATTACCACTAGGTTAGAGAGGAGTAGGTTGAGCGGAGTTGGAGTTGTTGTGTATTGAGAGAGAGAGAGATTGTAGTATTCAGAGTTGTGAAGGTGAGAGGTAGTGAGAGGAGAGGTGAAGGCGAGTACATGTAGGTGTTCTTTGTGTACTGGACCCTGGACTGGCTGAGAAACCCCCTTGTGTACTGACCCTGGACCGGACGACTACCCTGAGTATTGAACAATCCCTTTTTCTGTCTGCAAGCCTGTTTTGTGTTTTTGACCATCGGACTGTCTATGACCATTCTCTTGCCTATCAAACTGGATTTTATTTCCGTAATTCAATAAATATTCGTATTGATTTATATTGCTCTTGTGTGGACCTTTTGAATTTGTTTGTATTTGAACTGTGGCGAGTCTGGTCCCCACCATATTTGTCACAAGAGCCTGATAGGTGTTTTGACCCTGGACTGTTTTTGGATTACCCCATTGCCCATTGGACTTGTGCTGATAAACAATAAATATTATTTATTTATTGAAATTGTGCTTGTGTGGACATTGAAATAGTTTGTTTTGGTTCATGTCAAGCTTGAACAAGACCAGGCTGGTCACAATACCTACTAATATACCTGCAATATAACCCATATAACTTTGTATGAGAGCATGCACATACAGTATACCATATTAATATTTATCCACATCTTTTTTAATGCATATAATCCTTTTTACATACCTGTATATATATATCTATATCATATACAATATCCCTGTATATATCCCTTGCCTATACTCTTACTAGTTATACCGCTGGCCAGTATGACTTACTACCATAGTGTCTTTATACCTGCATCACTGTACATACTATAACACTGTATATACATCTGATTAGCAGTATTACTCAGTAGTACTAATTTATATATACTCCTGTTTAATCACCTGTACATTGTATATTGCTATTGCACTTTACTGTTGCATTTGCACTCTGGTTAGATGCGAAATCCTTGGTTGTACTGTACTTGTGCTTTATAATGACAATAATTTTGTATCTAATCAAATGTAATCTAAACATGTGTGTATACACTTACATACACAGCAATTGCACACACTGTAATTTGTGTGGTTTTGCTACAATCCGCACTTTGTAATTCAGTAAAGAAAATGGATGCAAAGGTTATACCTGCATATTTCATATTCAGATTAGAAGCCAATCTCTGGAACAGCAAAAAAAAAGAAGCACACTTACAATTATATTATGTTATGTAAATGTAAGAGGTAGAAGAAATAAATCGTTTTAATTAGAAAACGATCATATACTTTGGGATCCGTTTGAAAGACTGTATAGTATACATATGCAGCATTATCTTGTATGGACATTTCTTTTTTTTTAAACATAATTTGTTTATTATTGATATATTAAAAGGAACTATCTTATAAATGGCCTTTTTCAGTGTTTAGAATTGTTTCCTAGCTATGTGGACTTATATTAATAGGATCTATGTCTCTAATTCTCATATTGGCGCATTCTTCCAATTCTCCTCTCACAATATTCACCCTCACTGAACTGAGTCATCTGAAAATGTGCATATCTGTGATGTCAGAGATTTCTCAGCTGCATAATAATGTGGCAGTTGATGTGGCAGTTGGCACCAGGCCACACAGTGGTTGGAGCCCAGCCTCAAAACGGCTTAAGATCTTGAGGTAGAAAAATGCTGTTTTTGAGTACTTGATTAGAAATACAAAACAATGAATTAAAAATAAAAAAAACGTACAGAGGTGTTCCATAGACTCACAGGAATTGTGTAAATGTGCCCAAATAGTGAAAGAAATTGTAAAATAGTTCCCCTTTAATATATTATATATTAATTCACATATATACATACATATCTCTACATACAAGTACATTGTTAATACATACATACATACATACATACATACATACATACATACATACATACATACATACATACATACATACATACATACATACATACATACATACATACATACATACATACATACACTACATACACTACTACATACATACATACATACATACATACATACATACATACATACATACATACATACATACATACATACATACATACATACATACATACATACATACATACATACATACATACATACATACATACATACATACATACATACATACATACATACATACATACATACATACATATGTAGAAGGGTGGATTATCCCTACTTTATGAGAGTAGATGTGCACTGTCACCAGGTAGTGAGAACACAGCAGATCTGGGTCCGGCTGGGTCCCCGACTGTAGTGTAGGGGTATTAGAATTGGGATTTAGCAGAGGGAGTGGATGGGGCCTAGGGTTTACTAACCTAGGGGTGCTGCGCTGCTCCTTCTTGCCCTCCAGGGCGACATACAGTAATTCCCCAAACACCCACACTTCCCCTAATACTTCCCACACCCTCTCACACCCGGTGGCAGTAGTGATAGATAATATAATTTCTCCCCAAAGCAGTACCTTTCCTTGTTGACGAGCGGAGACCTGTCCAGAACACCTGCCCCAATGATACATAGGCCGTGAATAAGAAGGGGTTAAGCAGTACTGCACATTAATCGAAAGGAAGGGGTTAAACAATAATGCACATTAATTGACACACACACAGTGATCCCATTTGTACGCCTCTCCTTTTATATACGTTGGGCATGCAATCAATACAAGGCACAATGCATGGCACTTAGATCTTACACTCTACGATAATGAAACAGGTCCCTGTAAGGGTTAATATACCATTCATTCATCCGTAGGGAGAGAGAGAGGGTAACGGCGAGCTCCGCGAGCTATTCAATGGGAAAGGTTATTAATATACATACGTGCTGTCTGCACAACTTAACCACACAACACATGTAACCAGAAAATACAGTGGGCCCACAGTTGAAACAAAAAGCCTATCTAAGCCGGCATTACCTAAAACAACAAACGTCGGGGCGCCCCTAGTCACTGGTGCACGTGCCAGTTCAATGTATTTATTCTCTTCGCCCTTAGAGGGCATGCTCTTGAAAAGGAGAATGTTTGCCGATAATGTTCCAGCGCTTGGAGCGCTAACAGTACCTGGTTTGAGTGTACCAACCGAGTGCTGGCCTGCTCCCGCAACGAATGTCTGTGACGCGAGATGGCCGTCGAACGGTGGTTGTCACCTGTGATAGCAAGGGGCTGGCTGGACTGACGTTAGGCAGGCGAAAGCTGGGCTGGCTGTCGGCTAGGAGAATGCTGGAGGCGGGTGCGGTGCGGCGACGTCTGTTGCGGTGTCGGCTGCGGGGCTGGGAGACGGTGGAGCGACGCGCGAGCTAACTGTGCTAACAGGCCTATACTTGAAGCTAAGCTTTGGGTCAGTGCGACCCCCTAGCCTTTCGCCTATACTTTACTAAACGCAGTGCGTGGAATATCCACAGCACACTCCGGCAGTAGAACGTCTTCTTCTTGGTTCACACATACCCTAAGCACTATACTGGGAAGCTAAACTGTCGCATACAACGTTACTATCCCACACCGTAGCAGAAGTCGTATTTCGCGTGTCTTTAGTATCGGGAGCTCCTGATCCACACGTCTGCTTGCTTCAATGGAAAATGACGAAGAGAAAGTCCCGTGTATCCAGCCCCTCCTTCCTACCAACCTCTTCTTCACCTGTCGTGACCAGCACAACGTCGCACCAGCTCCCCCTGGCGACAGTCCAGTGCCATGTCCCCCTACTGAATCCATTAGGATATGGAGAATCAAGACGGGTCAGCGAGTTACACAACGTTATCATGAACACAGTAGAGTACAAGGAATTAGAGTTAGACATATTGAATTATTGTTAGACATATTCAGGTGTCTACACATACATACATACATACATACATACATACATACATACATACATACATACATACATACATACATACATACATACATACATACATACATACATACATACATACATACATACATACATACATACATACATACATACATACATACATACATACATACATACATCCCCACATACTTGTCCATGCATATACTCGTCTACCCACATAGAATAGAATAGAATAGAAATACTTTTATTATCCCGTGGGAAATTTGACACTGCAAATCGCTCAACATTTAAACATTTAGACAGGACGGGTCACAAATTAGAATAATGACACAAATCAAATCAAGTTGCCTAGGATACGAGTAGAGTAAAATAGAATAAAATGAAATGAAATAAAATATACAGAAATAAATACAGTAAAAATATACTGAGCATGAGGGAAGCAGTGCATGAGGGAAGCAGTAAATCTAACTAAATGAAATATATATTCCAGTATTCACAGTGTCACAAGGTGCAGTATGCTTCAGGTAGTGCATTGTCCTCCTTGGATTCCTATAAGTCCTAGATCAATGTCTGGCAGCCGTCACTGCCCCCTGTTGTGGAGCCTGGAGGCCGCTAGTCGCGCACATTTACATACACTCCTACACCCGTACACGCTGTATCAACGCCCAAATTATATAGTGCACACATACAACACGTATACACCCACACATAGATATTCAGCATGGATATATACACATGGTCGCACACGTGTGCTGTGAGTTTGGGTACAGTAGCAGCAGCGACGTCCTGTTTGGTAAATCGAGGAGGAGGCACAATGCAGTTGGACTAGTTCCATGCAACTTTGCAGGTAAGTAAACTAATCGCTCACTTTGAAACAAAGTATCACATGATCCCCAAGTTCCGTGAAGAACATGGGCAGGTTGGCTTACTGTACAAATAGGGTGGCAAACAAATTTGCATGTCAAAATTAAAAATCAATGTGCTCCACCTTACCTAATGACCAATCTCCCTGCCGTGGCTCTTGGTCTTTGATTAACATTCTGGGTGGGGGGTGGGGTGGGGAGTGAGGTGGTGTTGGGGGTTGGGGGGAACGGGGGGGGGGCAGGAGAAAATGTTAGAGCAAAGCATTAATCTCCCTCAGCAAAAAAGCTTGTATCCTCTGACAGGTGGGTCAAAGTTGCCGTTTAATCTAGCCCATAATTTCGGAAATGTGCTGACAGAGTGTATTTTAATACGTTAAAACGTGGCCGTGTTTGAGAGAGCTCAAAGCAGCGACACCTCGGCAGGACGTCTCGAGGCCCGGGGCTCTGAGTTATGGCATGTTTGGGGGAAAACAGGAGGAATGCACCCAGTGCCATGTCCCGAGGACAACCAGGAGGGACAGAGTTGATTGGTTTCAGATAGATTCATTTAATCATACATTTTCTCCTTTAAGATCAGATTTCCCAGAATGCTCACATCATGCTGGGTGACACAGTTTGGGGGTTATTTCACAAAGAAGGATTAAGTTACATATCATTGAAGAACTTCTGATATTTAGTTTATAACAACACTTGAAAAGTGGTGGAGACACCTTTTTCAAAAAAGATATCTCAACACAGCCTACAGTACTCAATGACATAAGCACAGTAGCACACACATACTGTCCCACCTCCACCAACAGTTCTATGATTCCAATAGCCTCACCCAAACCCTAACCACAACGACACTGTTACCTTAAACTAACCATGACCATCAAACCCTAATCAACTTTATGTCTTAACCATAACAGTTAAACGTTAAAACCAACCATAGTATTGCTGTGTTTGTATTAGGGTGGGTGGGTGGGTTAGTCTAGTGATGAGAGCCTTACAACCTGAATCATTGTTGGTTCGACTCCTGATCACATTGTTTGTTTTGGACTTTTGCAGATACAAAACATAAATATATTACTTATACAAGACAAACATATATGACTTATGGTTGTAACATAATGTAGGCTACATGTCCTGTTATTAAATTTTCACCTAATCACTAACACCTTAGAGACAAGGACTTACATAAGCCTTATGTGATGAGAAAATATTTCATCATATCGCATATTGTTGAACCAGTCCTCCTGCATTTATAATCCATCCTGGTTGCAGGTTTTCAGGTTCAATCAAGTTGAGGTGGGGCCATGTTAGCACCGTCCTCCAGGCTCTTTGAGTTGAGGTGGGGCCATGTTAGCACCGTCCTCCAGGCTCTTTGAGTTGAGGTGGGGCCATGTTAGCACCGTCCTCCAGGCTCTTTGAGTTGAGGTGGGGCCATGTTAGCACCGTCCTCCAGGCTCTTTGAGTTGAGGTGGGGCCATGTTAGCACCGTCCTCCAGGCTCTTTGAGTTGAGGTGGGGCCATGTTAGCACCGTCCTCCAGGCTCTTTGAGTTGAGGTGGGGCCATGTTAGCACCGTCCTCCAGGCTCTTTGAGTTGAGGTGGGGCCATGTTAGCACCGGCCTCCAGGCTCTTTGAGTTGAGGTGGGGCCATGTTAGCACCGTCCTCCAGGCTCTTTGAGTTGAGGTGGGGCCATGTTAGCACCGTCCTCCAGGCTCTTTGAGTTGAGGTGGGGCCATGTTAGCACCGTCTTCCAGGCTCTTTGAGTTGAGGTGGGGCCATGTTAGCACCGGCCTCCAGGCTCTTTGAGTTGAGGTGGGGCCATGTTAGCACCGGCCTCCAGGCTCTTTGAGTTGAGGTGGGGCCATGTTAGCACCGGCCTCCAGGCTCTTTGAGTTGAGGTGGGGCCATGTTAGCACCATCCTCCTCACCAGGCTCTTTGAGTTGAGGTGGGGCCATGTTAGCACCGGCCTCCAGGCTCTTTGAGTTGAGGTGGGGCCATGTTAGCACCGTCCTCCAGGCTCTTTGAGTTGAGGTGGGGCCATGTTACAGTAGCACCGTCCTCCAGGCTCTTTGAGTTGAGGTGTGGCCATGTTAGCACCGGCCTCCAGGCTCTTTGAGTTGAGGTGGGGCCATGTTAGCACCGTCCTCCAGGCTCTTTGAGTTGAGGTGGGGCCATGTTAGCACCGTTCTCCAGGCTCTTTGAGTTGAGGTGGGGCCATGTTAGCACCATTCTCCAGGCTCTTTGAGTTGAGGTGGGGCCATGTTAGCACCGGCCTCCAGGCTCTTTGAGTTGAGGTGGGGCCATGTTAGCACCGTCCTCCAGGCTCTTTGAGTTGAGTTGGGGCCATGTTAGTACCATCCTCACCAGGCTCTTTGAGTTGAGGTGGGGCCATGTTAGCACCGTCCTCCAGGCTCTTTGAGTTGAGGTGGGGCCATGTTAGCACCGTCCTCCAGGCTCTTTGAGTTGAGGTGGGGCCATGTTAGCACCATCCTCCAGGCTCTTTGAGTTGAGGTGGGGCCATGTTAGCACCGTTCTCCAGGCTCTTTGAGTTGAGGTGGGGCCATGTTAGCACCGTCCTCCAGGCTCTTTGAGTTGAGGTGGGGCCATGTTAGCACCGTCCTCCAGGCTCTTTGAGTTGAGGTGGGGCCATGTTAGCACCGTCCTCCAGGCTCTTTGAGTTGAGGTGGGGCCATGTTAGCACCGTCCTCCAGGCTCTTTGAGTTGAGGTGGGGCCATGTTAGCACCGTCCTCCAGGCTCTTTGAGTTGAGGTGGGGCCATGTTAGCACCGTCCTCCTCACCAGGCTCTTTGAGTTGAGGTGGGGCCATGTTAGCACCGTCCTCCAGGCTCTTTGAGTTGAGGTGGGGCCATGTTAGCACCGTCCTCCAGGCTCTTTGAGTTGAGGTGGGGCCATGTTAGCACCGTCCTCCAGGCTCTTTGAGTTGAGGTGGGGCCATGTTAGCACCGTCCTCCTCACCAGGCTCTTTGAGTTGAGTCTCTTGGGTCCCCAGAAATACACCCACTAAGTGTGAATAGATTAACTGTTCTCGAGATATGTGAAGGATATAATGTGAAGGAGGTGGGGCCATGTTAGCATGTGTGAAGGATATTATCATTTACATTTACATTTAGTCATTTAGCTGACGCTTTTATCCAAAGCGACTTACAAGTTCTGTGCGACAAGACAGCAAGAAGGGTATAACTCTATCAGCTGAGTAACAATGTTCATCAAAGTGTTGCGTGTTACAGTGTAGGTTAGTTTATTAGGACAAGTGCATGACATTAAGGTTAGTCGGGGTTAGATTTTTTTTTTATCATTTCAGATAATGGTTGAAGAAGTGAGTCTTTAGTCGACGGCGAAAGATTGGACGGGATTCGGCTGTCCTAACTGGGATGGGTAGTTCATTCCACCATTGTGGGGCAAGGACTGAGAATAGGCGGCTTCTCTTTGATGACCCTCCGGGAGCTTGGATAGGAGTAGATCTGAGGCGGCCAGAAGACGCAGAGCGTAGGGGTCTTGAGGGTGTGTAGTTAGAGACCATTGACCGGAGGTAGGCGGGAGCGGTTCCCTTTGCCGCACGGTATGCTAGGTCGAGGGCCTTGAAGCGGATACGTGCAGCAATGGGGAGCCAGTGCAAGTCCCTAAGAAGTGGGGTGACATGGGCTGACTTCGGTAGGTATATTATGTGAAGGAGATAATTGTTCTATATTTACCTTGCATTGTACAGTATGTTATCCTATTAAACCTTGTGTAAACCTTTCTCAACGTGTCATGTATTACATTTCATTATTATTATTATTATTATTATTATTATTATTATTATTATTATTATTATTATTATTATTATTATTATTATTATTATTATTATTATTAATATTATCATCATCATCATCATCATCATCATCATCATCATCATCATCATCATCATCATCATCATCATCATCATCATCATCATCATCATCATCATTATTATTATTATTATTATTATTATTATTATTATTATTATTATTATTATTATTATTATTATTATTATTATTATTATTATTATTATTATTATTATTATTATTATTATTATTATTATTATTATTATTATTATTATTATTATTATTATTATTATTATTATTATTATTATTATTATTATTATTATTATTATTATTATTATTATTATTATTATAATCACTTTATGCTGAAGCAATATTAATGGTTAGTGGGTTTGGGCACCTACATATTGCTTCATTAGAATATGCAAGAGGTGAAAAATAAATTGCAGTGGAAAAACACAATCCAAATGATAAGATATAAGATAAAAAAAAATAAAACTATTATAATTATATAATTTATTTATATTCTTTTAATCAAGACGTAACTCTAAAACTACCACACCTATTTATTGGTATGACGGCCTGCCCCTGACTTCATTGGCCATTGACAGTGAGGTGCCTGCTGGAGGCGTCCCCTTATTCTGTCCATTGAGAAAAAAGCTGTTACCTCTCGGCCACTTCACTGGAAATGATATCACTCACACCGAGAGATCGTGGTGTCAGGGTCAATTGTCCTGCCAAAAGACGGGAGGAGATGGGAGACATGTATTGATTTTTCATTCTGCAGGGGTAAGCAAGCATGTTGCGGCTGGGCTCGGGTGCAATGAGGCAGACGGAATGTGCTAGACTGATCTTCTGGCTTGTCACCCATGAGCTGTGCCCACTGGGAAACACCTTGAAAACAATGATCAAGAAGAGCATGAAAAAACACTGTCGATATCACGCAAGGCTGATAAGCGTGCCTGATCCATTGGCATTCAAAGCAGAACATAAATTGCCTGCTCATATTATCCCTAACAGAGAGGCGCTGGGAGTAGGAGGCTGGTGGTGGTGTCTGTGTGTGTGTGTGGGGGGATGTTTGGCCGGGGGAGAAGCCACAGAGGAAAGCCAGCCAGGATCACCCCAGATAGAGAGAGATCTTCCCAGGCCTGGCACACTTCCACCAATCCACCATGCTGGGCCTTGCAGAGCGGAAGACTCAGACGCTTGTAAAACACATGCCGTGATCCCACAGGTCACAGAAGCCCTCCAGCCCTGGTCCCAAAGCCACACGCAGGCCTGCATGCCAAATACAATGCCCTCTCCGAACCCTGTGTGCCGTGTTCACCTGAAACCATCGAAAGCATTTCATCAAGAAGAGAAGACGAGACTTCAGTACAGGCAGCATTTGATTCCTATCAACCGCTCTATGTTCCTGTGTGTTCCTTGAATCCCCAATAGATGATCTTCATCTGATAGAGGGTCATAACCCGCCATATATCCAGGTAAGTGTTGGTGTGTTTTTTGGGGGGGGGATAAACACAGAGGGACACAGCGAAATGTCCACAAGTCATTCTTGAACATGACAAGGGTTTTGAAGCCCTCTGCGGTCAGATCCTTCTCTGAATATGCATGACCGGCGCAGAGGACGACCCACGCTCTCTCCACCCTCCATCTCTGCACCCCAACCCCCCACAGCTCCACCCCCCACCCCCTCCATCCCATCCCCAGCTCATGCATTTTGTCTGACGCATCCCTGCTCCTCATTTGCAAAGGCCACAGTCTTCTGGTGGCGGTCAGATGGACACTTGGGGGGGGGGGGGGGGGGGGGGGGGGGCGGCCCCGGTCAGGAACACAGAGGTCACCCGCAGCCTGGTTTGGCCCTCTCCAAGTACGTGGTCACCTTGATGGCCGCCACGCTGTGTTCATCCGTATCCCGCCCCTACCTCTCTACCCCCACCCCTTCCTCCACTGTCTGTGCCGCAAGAGGTCAAAGTTGAACCCCGGCAATATGAGCTCATTGGTAGGCCCAACGGTTTCTGTTGTCGTGGTAACTAAGTATACCCCTAAATATTAATGCAAGCCACCTGTTTTTTTTTTTTTTTTGAAAGACAAAGAAATTCAGAAGTGCTGTGCAGAGAAGATTTGTCTGTGAGAGGAGCTCAGTGACCGTCATCTTTCGGGGTCAAAGAGAAATGTATCTTTGAATGAATGTAGCAGCTGGGTTTAAAACAGAACCACACGGGTGGAATAGGTGGAATTGACCTATCTCAAGCCCGCGTCTATACTTTCCGTAGCCGCATTTCTGCAGGATGCTCTCTGATTGGCCGACGACAGATTCTACACTGGTTAGGCTTAGGCACTCTTTCGAAGTAGGTTAAGGTTAGAGTTTGTCTTAGAGCGTGACGGTAAGTTCTTTCGACGGTTAAGCTTAGGCACTCTTTCGAAGTTGGTTAAGGTTAGAGTTTGTCTTAGAGCATGGCGATTGAACGCCAGGTAGTTTGCAGGCTGTTCGACGCGGAAATGGGCAAAGACACAGCTCGTCACACGATTGGGCAAACATGTCAGTGGCCAATCAGAGAGCGTCAGTCAGTGGCCAATCAGAGAGCGTCCTGCAGAAATGCGGCTACGGAAAGTATAGACGCCTCAAGCCCACCCCTCTTTTCCTTATCCTCCAAGAAACAGTGGTGATTGGAGGGTTAAGAAAAGAGGGTGGGGTCAAGAAAAGGGAGTTGTATCACAGAAGTTGCGGGTTGAATCCTTTCTGGAAACAAAATGCAGAATTGTTCAGTCATACACAGCAAATCTCTTTCCTACAAACAATGGCACATACAGTGCTACAATAAATATCATTGCACTATTTTGATAATATTATACAACATACCAGTGTTGTAGTCAAGTCACTAAATCCTGAGTCCGAGTCGAGTCTCGAGTCCCCAGTGTTCGAGTCCGAGTCCAAGTCAGAGTCACCAAAGAAGAGCCAGAGTCGAGTCAGAGTCGAGTCCCCATTACCCGAGTCTGAGTCCGAGTCCAAGTCATCAAGGTTGAGTCCACTCCACTCTGACATACAAATAAAAAAAGGTTTACATTAAACATAAATGACACAGCCGTCACCATTTCAAATGGAGTTTATTTACTTTGTGACACAATAGCCAAACAGATGCACTAGCCATCAATATCTTATGTCAAATGATTAGGGTCTATTACAAAACAAATCATATATTTATTAATTAACAAGTCAGAGTCTGTAGGTTCCGAGTCTGAATGCAGTCAATGCTCGAGTCCAAGTCCAAGTCAAGAACTACAACACTGCAACATACATTAGAGATGTCTGTATTTAAGGCTGGAAACAATTCCGAAGTAAGCGAGTTAATGATTGCGTGCTAGAGTGGGTGTGGAGCAGCCTTATCGCTTCAAGCGCGGCCACAGAAATCCACCCAAACCAGCTGTAAATCACACACTCCAATCATTCACTGTATCAAACCTTGAACGTTCTCCAAGATCATAAGGTTCGCCGCACACACCTGCTTGGCATGTCAGTGTTTGGGTAAAACCGGGGATGTTCACACGCACGCACGCACGCACGCACGCACGCACGCACGCACGCACGCACGCACACACACACACACACACACACACACACACACACACACACACACACACACACACACACACACACACACACACACACACACACACACACACACACACACACACACACACACACACACACACACACACACACACACACACACACACAGAGCTGTGGTGCTTCCTTCGAAGAATTCCAGTTTCCAATTCCAGAGAGAGAGTGAGTGAGATAGAGGTGAGGAGGTGCAAACCAGCAGCTGGTTACCTTGGCTGATCTCCCACCTGTTAACCTCTTCCACCCGACGGGTCCGGTACCGGTCCCAAAATGAAATCACGTCTTAAATCAATCTGTCTAGACTGTATGACATAATGTTGCATTTTTTTTTTAGATTAAACATCCTAACCATGTCACAACAGCAGTCATAGTGTATATTTTCAGCAATACGTTTGTTTGTTAAAGTGTTATTATTAGTGAGATTTGAGTTTTTGAAATGTGATAATATTTTCGCGGAGGTCGGCCATTTTGAATCACAGAATGATGATGATTGTAGTCATTATGAGCACAGGGCATCCAGAGCTTTCAATGAGCGTTAACATTTCGAAAAACTACAGTACCCAGGAAATTCTAGCCTCAAGCAAGCAAATGTATGTACAGTATGTGATGAATAAACCTCTTGAATCTTGAATCTCTACTCAAAGTTTACTCAAAGATGCCTTATTGTTTTAACCGCTTAACATGCACCCAGAAGAGCGGCACATTTTTTTACTTGAACTTGAGGACTGCATACTTTTTTTGCAAAGCTTATCTTTATACTTTATGCTTATAGGGAGGTGTAGTGGGTTACGTCATTGTTGTTTCCGGCCGGTCCGCGTCTATGCTTTAAGCAAGTGGCTTGTCCTTCCGCGTTCCCGTTTTGCGCTCTGATTGGCCACGCACGTTTCTGGTCATGTGACATGTGCGCCAATCGTGGGACGGCAAGTTCTGTGCCTATTTCCGGGTCTAACAGCCTGCAAACTACCTAACGCCTAGTTTATCACTGGTTAATCTTAGGCGACTCTTTCGCAGTTGGTTAAGGTTAGAGTTTGGAATCAGGGCAGGCATTCTATCGCCATGCTCTAAGACAAACTCTAACCTTAACCAACTTCGAAAGAGCGCCTAAGCTTAACCGTCCAAAAACTTGCCGTCCCACGATTGGCGCACATGTCACATGACCAGAAATGTGCGTGGCCAATCAGAGCGCAAAACAGGAAAGCGGAAGGACAAGCCACTTGCTTAAAGTATAGAAGCGGCCGGTCCACCTCGCTTGAAATTGCAATGTATTTCCAATGGACACATTTGTAAATCGTCTCATTTAAAACAAATAAAGCATGAACATTGGCATGGTCAAGTCAAGTCAAGTCAAGTCAAGTCAAGTCAAGTCAAGTCAGTTTTATTTATATAGCACATTTACAAATGACTAACAGCCAAACCAAAGTGCTTCACAACATGGTAAAAACACATACAATGCAATAAAAATACACTAGAATTACAAAAAAAGGTAGAGTACAGTACATATAAGAAAGCAAGGGCAAAGTGCAATAAAAGAGACAAGAAAATTAGATAAAAAGTGCAGAGTGACAGCGGTGACAGCAGTATGGCGCGACCCCGTCGCGTGAATATTAAAGGCAACCAACTTGTGTTCAGCCTTTCGTTCAGCGTTTCTCTGATTGGCCACACGGCCACGTGACCGCGCTACCGCGCGACGTGACCGCGCTGCCGCGCGGCAGAGAGTTGCGCCGCCCGCAGCAGCGGCCGTCTTCCGTTGTAGAATTGTTTACATCAGGGTGAACGCTATTGTATTCGCAAATATGAGAGCCAGCAATACGCAGCTCCAGTTAACCTAATTTATACCGTAATGAATCATTAAAAAAATATACCGTTAACTGGAATATGTTGTTTCTTTACACATATGTTGGGATTATGTAATTGGTTTGTCATGACAAAACAATAAAAATCGCTACTTTACATCAGGGTGAACGCTGTTAGTAACGCTGCCACCACCCACTTCAATGACAGAGCTCTCATATTTGCGAATGCATAAACTATATCTTAAATTATGGCTATGTGTCTAATATGGCTGTCGCGAAGTCATTGATAAGCGACAGCCATATTAGACACATCATTTAAGATATAGTTTATGCATTCGCAAAATATGAGAGCTCTGTCATTGAAGGGCTTCTACAACGGAGCACGGCCGCTGCTGCTGCTGGAGCTGGACCGAGTCAAGCCGGCGGCGGCGCACGGAAGCCGGGGACAAACCACCTCATCGCCCCGCTGGCGCTTCAGCAGCCTCCACGGATGTACAGTGACGAGTGAATCTGGTAGTTGGTTTATGACGTTAAAAACGCAAAATAATAACGTTACAGCGTACAGTTCCACACTGATATACAGTGACACCCAGAGTTTCTAGTTACAGTAGTGACGCGTGAATCGAGATAGTCCTAACAGTGTTTATTATTAAGAGTCAGATAGTCCTAACAGTGTTTATAGTCCTAACAGTGTTTATTAGTAAGAGTCAGATAGTCCTAACAGTGTTTATTATTAAGAGTCAGATAGTCCTAACAGTGTTTATTATTAAGAGTCCTAACAGTGTTTATTATTAATTAAAGTCATAACATAGTCTACAGATATTATTATTAATCCTTCACAGTAGTTTTTCTATCTATTAACGTTAGTCAACCACTATCCCATAGGCACTAGCCTTTGCCAATCAGAGAAAAGCTGAACACAAGTTGGTTGCCTTTAAGATTCACGCACCCCGGTCAGTCGCCTCTGGTTTAGCTCCGCGGAGAAAAAAGACCACGAACACAATTAGTTTGTTTTTTCTACTTTTTTATTAAAACATCACTGGCGGGGACGTCATACGACCGTCAGACACTTATGGACCTAAACTCCGGACTCAAAGAGGAGTTTGGAGACACTTTATGCCTAGAATGGCCACCGGAGATCAGACGGGACAACGAGGACAACAAAGACACAGAGGGAAACGTGGAGGTATCAAGCTGAGGTTAAAAAGATCTGCTTACCGCCCAGCAATTCCATCCATCTTTCTGGCGAATGCACGTTTGTTGGAGGGGAGGATGGACGACCTGAGAGCGAGGGTCCGCTTCCAACGTGAGGTGAGAGACGCTAACATCATGTGTTTTACGGAAACATGGCTCAAGCCAGCGACTCCGGACCACAGCATTTCTCCCTCGGACTCCTTCACCGTCCTACAAGCGGATCGCACGGCAGCCTCCGGCAAGAGCGTCGGCGGTGGGGTCTGTCTCCTCACGAACAATGGCTGGGTTAATCCCAAAGAGGTGCATGTTCTCTCACGCTCATGCTCCCCAGACATGGAACATCTCTCAATTCTGTGCCGTCCGTTCCACCTCCCCCGAGAGTTTACTGCGGTCATCATGACCGCTGTATATATCCCTCCACAAGCGAACACCGTCAAGGCGCTGGCGGAGCTACACGATCATCTCAACAAACATCAAATTAAACATCCAGACGCGGCGATGATCGTAGCTGGTGATTTCAACCAGGCCAATTTGAAAAAAGTGATGCCGTCCTTTTTTCAACACATCGCCTGCTCCACAAGGGGAGGAAACACACTCGACCACTGCTATACCCCGTTCAGAGCCGGCTACAAGGCTGTATCGGCTCCACCATTGACAGGGGCCACAAGCTCATCTGACCACGACTCCATTATACTCTATCCCGCATATAAACAAAGATCACGTGACGCCGTCGTGTCACGTGAGACAAAAAAATTGACCGACCAATCAGAGCCCACGCTTCAGGACGCGCTCGAGGACACGGACTGGAATATGTTTCAAGGAAGCGCCAGTGACGTCAGCGAGTTCGCGGACAGCGTTGTATGCTTCATGCTAACACTCGCTGACAGTATTGTCCCCATGAAAAAGGTGCAGGTCTTCCCAAATCAGAAACCGTGGGTGGACAGTACTATCAGAGCAGCTCTGAACTCTCGCACCACCGCCTACAACCTGGGCAGAAAGTCAGGAAACATGGAGGAGTACAAGGCTACAGTCTATATCTATACTCTGCGCAAGGCTGTAAAACTTGCAAAACGGACATATGCTGATAAACTGGAGACACAAATGGCACAAAACGACACAAGAGGCTTATGGCGGGGACTGAGGACAATAACTGACTACAAAGTCAGCGCCCCCTCAATGGGGAGCGACGACGCCTCGCTCGCGGACAAACTCAACTCCTTCTACGCTCGGTTTGGTGTAGACAGTGGCGCTGCTAGCTCAACGGCTAGTGACGTCACTGGCGCGCCGGCTGTTGTGGAGGGGGGGGGGCAACCGCGGGGGGGCGGGGGGGCTCTCTCGTTGTCGGAACACAGTGTGAGAAGAGCATTTATGCAGGTGAACACCAGAAAAGCTGCTGGCCCAGATGGTATAACAGGACGCATACTTAAGTCCTGTGCCAACCAGCTAGCCCCTGTGTTCACCGCCATATTTAATCAATCCCTGGCGGAGTCAGTGGTCCCTGCCTGCTTCAAGATGTCTACCATCATCCCTGTACCAAAGAAACCCTCCCCAACATGTCTCAACGACTACAGACCGGTGGCACTCACCTCTGTGGCCATGAAATGTTTCGAGAGGCTGGTCAAGGATCACATTTGTGCCTCCCTCCCCAGTGATATGGACCCCATGCAATTTGCATACAGGCCAAACAGGTCCACTGACGATGCGGTCTCCCAGGTACTGCACAGCACCCTCTCTCACCTTGACCGACAGAAGGGGGGCTATGTGAGACTGTTGTTCATTGACTATAGCTCAGCGTTCAACACCATAGTCCCCACCAGACTGGTGGACAAGCTGATCGAGCTGGGTCTGAGCTCCGCCCTGAGCGCCTGGATACTGGACTTTCTGAGCGAAAGGCCCCAGGCGGTCAGGGTGGGGGGTCAGACCTCCAACACCATCACCCTGAGCATCGGGTCCCCCCAGGGCTATGTTCTGAGCCCCCTGCTGTACTCACTATACACACACGACTGTGTGGCCAAGTTCAGCTCCAACTCCATAGTGAAGTTTGCAGACGACACAGTGGTGGTGGGGCTGATCTCGGACAATGACGAGAAGGCCTACCGGGAGGAGGTTGAGGTACTGGAACGCTGGTGCCAGGACAACAGCCTGCTCCTGAACATTGGTAAAACCAAGGAGCTGATCGTGGATTATAGGAGAGGACAGCAGGAGACACACACACCACTGAGGATAAACGGGGCTACCGTGGACAGGGTGAGCAGCTTTAAGTACCTGGGGGTCCACATCTCAGAGGATCTGACATGGTCAACACACATAGACTCAGTTGTAAAAAAGGCGAAGCAGCGCCTCTACCACCTGAGACAGTTAAGGAAGTTCAGAGTATCTGGGAAGATACTCCAGTCCTTCTACTCAGGAGCTGTAGAGAGCATCTTGACTGGAAACATCACTGCCTGGTATGGAAACAGCACGGCACAGGACAAGAAGGCCCTACAGAGAGTGGTGCGCTCAGCCGAGCGTACCACGGGTATTGCACTACCACCCCTGCAGGTTCTATACAACAAGAGGTGCAAATCCAGAGCCTGCAGAATAATGAAAGACCCACACCACCCCAACAACAGCCTGTTCCAGCTGCTGAGGTCAGGCAGACGCCTGCGAACCCCAGCTACCAGGACAGAGAAGCTTCGGCTCAGCTTCTTCCCCCAGGCCATCAGAGCCTTGAACACTGAACTCTCCACACTCAAGCACACATGAGCACACACACGATACACACACTGTACATGCTCACACACTAGCAGCCACTTTAACATGAGCAAGCACACACTCATGCTGCACACGCCCACTCTTATGGCCACTAAGGAAAGGTCACTTTAAAAATAGTATAGTGACAGTAACAGTGTATTGCACTACCAAAGGACCTAGCATGTCCTCCATGCTCTGTAAATAACTTATGTACAAATACCGATATGCCCTACTATGTTACTGTTTATTGCATAATGTTGTTTTATTGGATTCCATTATATGTTGTATTACTGTATTGCACATCGTTGCGGGCAAGACCACCCGCATTTCATTGTATACTTGTATGCCGTGACAAATAAAACTCTTGACTTGACTTGACCAAAGGCCAGGGAGAAGAGGTGTGTTTTGAGCAAGGATTTAAAAACCTCTAGGCTCTGGGCAGATCTTATGTAGGGGGAGGCTGTTCCAGAGTCGGGGGGCAGCAGCAGCAAAGGCTTTATCTCCCCTGGTTTTAAACCTGGTCCTAGGCACCTCCAGCAGCAGCTGGTCAGCAGACCTTAGGGCTCTGGATGGGGTGGGGTGATGTAGGAGCTCAGCTAGGTACAGTGGAGCCAGCCCGTGTAGTGCTTTAAAAACAGTCAGTAAAAGTTTTAAATCAATACGGAAACGGACGGGGAGCCAGTGGAGAGAAGCCAGAACTGGTGTAATGTGGTCACATTTCCTGGTACCGGAAAGCAGGCGGGCAGCCGCATTTTGTACCAGTTGCAGGCTGTACCTTTCTGTATGTATTCATCCACATTCTATAGCTCAACATGAAACTATTAGGAATTAATGGTAAAATAATTACGTTGAATTTTATTTCAACCAAAAATGCTTAAAGGTCCCATGCATTGCTATTCCTTGCACTATTTGGGCAACTTTACACAATTCCTGTGAGTCTATGGAACACATCTGTAAAATTCATTGTTTTGTTGTTTCAAATGACAATATATATCTCTGTGAATATTATTGCACAGATCGGAATATGCTGTATATCGTGGATCCAGTGGCCACACTTCCACGTGTCCTTCACATACTACACGAGTTTGGTGTCTTTTCTGGTTATAAATAAAATTTAAACAAGAGTGAACTTTTCCCCATAAACTCATTGGCTAGAAATCTCCCCCCCTCTATGTTCCCCTTCAAGCTTTCTCCAAGCGGCTTCCGTTACCTTGGCATAATGATAACATGTAAACATTTGAATCTCATAGCGTCCAACTTCACCCCTCTACTGGAGCGCACTAAGCAAGATTTTATCAGATGGTCGTCACTTCCTTTATCACTTGTTGGCAAAGTGAATACTGTGAAAATGAACACATTACCGAAATGTCTGTATTTATTTCAAAATATTCCAACCTTCATTCCAAAGTCATTTTTCAAAGCCCTCGACAGGGCAATATCAGATTTTATCTGGAATAAACGCCCAGTCCGAATAAATTAAACGGCCCTCCAGAAGCCTAAATCGCAGGGAGTCTTTGCACTACCCAATTTCTTGGCCTACTATTGGGCTGCAAATATTCACAGTATTCTCTATTGGAGTCATTCCCATTACGGACTCTGTCAGTGGGTGCCGGCATGGGTGGACATGGAAAGGGCATCTTGTTCTAGAACATCTTTGCAATCCTTAGTTTGCTCTTCGCTCCCAGTCACAACCGCCCAGTACACCAACAACCCAATGTTCCCTCTAATTATTTTTTGGTCTGAGCAAACACTCAAACCTCCTGAGCAGACATCAGCAACTACTGAGCAACATACGTCACCTGCCGATTAACCGGTTAGTTGATAAGCGGCGGTTTGTAAAAAATCTGAGAATCTTAATTTCCCTTAATGTCTAACATAAAAATATATACATTTTGCTGATACACAGAGAAATAATACAAAAAGGCATTATATTCCTTAATCTAATATTTATTTGACCATTGATTGACGATACAGAGCATAGTCCTTACTTTGGCGGCGGCGGTGTGAGTCGTGTCACTAACTTTTGTCTTTTTAGGAGGCTGACTAGTCATTATTTTATTAAGTGAATTATAATGCGACTTCAAGGGTGACCATATTGTGATTTTTTTAAAAGAGGACACTCTGCCTTCAGCCTCAAGATACTTAATCAAAGTTTACTCAAAGATGCCTTATCATTATAATATATTTAAAGTATACCTCCTCTGTATGGATATAAAATTATTGTTTATATTATTTTATATAACAAAATAATATCTCTCTATAACCAAAGTTACTCAACATGCTGTATTATGCCTAAAGTAATCTATCTGACAAATCTCAAGAAAATAACTAAATCAACCTATGACAAAATAATATATATTTTCAAGTCTTACTGGACAAAATAAATAACAAGAAAAATATGATGTAATGTTCTAAATAATACCTTTTCTGTATTAGAAAATCCAGCTTTAAAAAATATATCTTTATCTTTTCAATGTAATGTAAATTATAAAACAGTAACCGCACAAAGATACTAATGTAAAAGTGCACTATGCAGTTTCAGATTTGTTGCAATTAGTGTACTAAACTAATTTATTACACACATAATCCTTATGATTGTATCATAAGCATCTTATCAAACCAAAACATCATTTTGAGGCATCAAAATAGTTTTCAATTATTTTCTTTCTCTCTCTGTATAGCTGCATTCTTCAATCAATTTGGTCAACTTTGCCATCAAACTCTCGCCTTGCACTGCTTTGTTTGTAATGTTTTGCTGTGTCCATGTGAGCTTTGAGATCGCCAGCACCTTTATTAGACACATAAACATATGGTCAAGCTTTGCACGCGTTGCACTCCGCTTCCAATTAGTCTCGACCGGGATGATAAATTGGAAATTTTCTCTGCAGTTCATCTGTAATGTACATTTTCGCGTTTGCATTGTGAGGAGCCAGCAATGCTGGTCGGATCTGTCCACTTCCTCATCTGTTGTGTGTGTCTGTGTGAGTGTGCAGTAGCGCTGCCCACAAAGCACTGAAAACGGGGCTTCTCTTGGTAACGTCACACGCAACAGGTTACCGTTAGGGATGTCCCGATCAAATTTTTTTGCTCCCGATCCGATCCCGATCATGTGATTTTGAGTATCTACCGATACCGATCTTTCCCGATCCGATCAAAAAAATAAAATAAATAAATAAAAATAATATATATATATTTCTTTTTTATCCCAATTTCTCACATTACATTCACCCTCAATGTTAATGTTATCCAGGTGAAAAGTTAACTTCATTCAAGCGAGGCATTGCAATCCTTGACATAAATAATTTGATGTATAATTAAATCAAAGGAAATGCGTTTGGGTCTGAGAGTGTGGCTGGTCTGCCGTTCTGCAGCTGGATACTATTGGTTTGTTTTGGCAAAATTCTTCTGCTCTGTGTGACAATAAATAAATGAATGATGATATGCAATTTAAAACCAAAACTAAGGCCTCAGTATGAGTTTAAGACGTGAACATGGTCATGTTTGTTGAATAAAAAAAAAAAAGTAAAAAAAATAAATAAAAATAAATATATATATTTTTTTTTTGTGCGACCGATTTCAGATGTGCGCAGGAGCGTTTTGCCATGTGCGCGCGCACGCACGGGCGCACCTTAGGGGGAACATTGCAACAACCCCTTAGTACAACACTCCCTCCGGATCTGGACCCAGTTCAAAAAACACTTTGGTCTCCACGCCATGTCACCATCCTCACCTGTCCACAAAAACTTCCTTTTCCCTCCCTCTATGGTGGATGAAGCCTTCAGCAACTGCCCTTGTGCCTCCCTGGTACCGATTCTGTCTTTCTTGACTTTTTTTGTGTGTGTGTGTGAGCACAGCAGTGTCTGTTTATTATTATTTCATGAAATTTGAAATTTCTTCATTTTACATATATTTTCATTATGTCAAAAGATTATGATTTGAAACGCTCTAAAAAAAAAGTTTGTAATATAGGGGTACACAAGATACCCTGGCATCCAGTTTCATCCCATCCACTTCCATGTTAATAAAAACGCAATAAAAACGCAATAAAAACGCAATAGTCTAAAAAAAAATATATATATATCTCCTCCCTAATTTTCACATCATATATCGATAAATAAACAGAATAATTACACCAGGCATGCACTATAAAACAATACATACCTTTTAGTAATAGATTAGTAATAACCGGTGCTTACTAACGTTAGCCTCTCGGCTATTTCTGACCGCTATTTCTGACCGAAATAGTCAACCTTTCTTTTTTATAATGGCAGATTCTTATTCACAGGGATTTTGTCCAGTTTTCACACGCTGTAATATGGTGTCAAAAATTTATAGATATATGATGAATATGGTTGTTTCTCAGTTTTTTTTCAATAAAAACGGACTTAGTATCAAACAAACAGTGGTTAAAATTCGTGGTTAAAATTCGGAAATATTTGTAATTTGTTACAGATATCTTGAGATTAGGCTTTTAATGTTAATTGTGGGAAAAAAAAAAAATAGTAAACAGTTAAAATTATAGGACTTTCAACTTGATCCATACTTTCATCTCCTCATGAGTGCTACCAGTTCTAGGGAGGCACAAGGGTTTTAAGAATGGCATTCTGAGCATTTGTACCAAGACAGTTCATTTATGTCTTTCACACAATTGTCCCTAAAGTTTAACTTACCAAAAACAAATTTTTTCAGATATCTACAGATACGTGATTTCGTTAAGAACAAATTTGCTCAGTTCCCCCATATACCTCCAAAAACTGTGATCGACCGCATCTTGGAGGTGAAGGTTGCAATCAAAGGCTCAATATCTAAACTATATAACATCATATCCCTATCCCTACCCTCTTCAGTACTGGCTATAAGACAAAACTGGGAGTCCGATCTAAATCATCAATTTACAGACAAATAATGGGAAAATGCTCTTGCCCGAATACACTCTTCTTCAATATGTGCCCGCCATTCACTGATACAGTTCAAGCTCCTCCACCGTCTATATTGGTCAAAGACTAGACTTGCGAAGATAAACCCTGGCATGGATCCCACATGCGACCGGTGCCACCAAGCCCCTGGCTCACTTATCCATATGTTTTGTAATTGTCCAGCACTGGCCCCTTTCTGGACTTCCATTTTTAAATCTTATTCAGATATATTTTTTGTGAATGTTGACCCATGCCCTCTTATTGCATTATTTGGTCTGACACCGGAGAACGCTGCAATATCTATTGGGCAATCCAATGCCATGGCCTTTGCCTCACTCATTGCCAGACGCCTCATCCTAATCAACTGGAAGGCAGCCACTCCCCCTTCACATTTACACTGGATGTTATGTCTCTTATACATAGAGAAAATCAGATTTACAACACAAGGCCACACAGATACATTCCACAAAACATGGCAGCTGTAACTGAGGGGTACAATTCCCTGACTGTATTGATAAGTATGGTATCATTAAACCACTACCGATTATGTACTTTAACTACTGGCCACACAGTACATGATATAGATATGATGAACACTTTCCCACCATGAAACGAAGTCCACACAAATGTATAAATCGAATATTTTATATAGCAAAGGGTATATACAACGTTCACTTAATGACATTTATGATTTGAATGCACTTGTAAGGCAAATGAGTATTCGTAGGCAAATCAACATTGAATGTCCAATCTCTGGTTACGCAGGGAGCAAGTATGCAACCTGGTTCTTTAGGGAACTATAGCGATGGTACTTAAATGATTATAGCTGGATATACTAAAAGGGGGTCCCGCTGGTTGTAAGTCAGTAGAGGGGGGGGGTTAGGAGAGCCGCCGGCGATATCCCATCTGGCCAACGATTTCTTGGGAGAATTCAGAGTGCTGAACACGGTGCCCACAGAACCTCGGTCCACAGATGAATACAGCTGGGCCCTCTTGTAGACGGTAGCTGCCGGTCCACAACGAAGAGACGTGAGGCGACCTCACTCGGGGTAGAGCGCCGTCTCACCTGGACTCCTCTCGGGGGGTAGTTCCAACACTTACCAGTGTTGGCTGTTATCCATGGCATAAATCAAAGCACCCAAAGCAAGTAGATAATCCAAGCCGTGTAGGGCTCGCCGTCGTCCGGGTAAATAATCCAATGTGCAGGTCCACTCGTCCTGGCCCAGAACTCCTCGGATGAAAGCACCACACGTGGTCTGCCCAGCCTGGTTAAGACTCTAGATAACGCGAGGAACGATGGGGGTACTGCTCACTTTATAACTCTAACCGAACGATGCACCATACATAATAGACTATTATTAACTTAATAGAAATACGTCCCACTCGACGGTATAGTGCCAAACTATGACAATTCAACTATTAATCCACACGATGTCTCAATGCCATTCTGAGGCCAAGTTGACCATACTGCACCACACGTGGGTCGTGGGTGAGGCTTCACGTCTGTTACTAGGTTGGAGGGTAAAGGACTAATGGACTAAAAAGGAAGTTCTACTTTACTTGCGCCATATATATATGCGCTGTGAACAAATAGTACCATTCGTATTTCGCCAGACGTATTCCTACGCGGAACCGGGCTAGTAACGACATGTTCGTCGGCACGATTGAACTTGAACCAAGGGGCTTGGCTGCTGGCGCCAAGTTCTTGTCCAATGAGAGAATGAAACTATTATGGGCTGTTAGTAGACTAAAGGGATATTCAGTGTATATGTACAAGGAATATACAAGGGATATCAAACGATATACAAATACTATTAAATATATATCCATAAATAAATATATATATTCGGTTTAATCTGATCCTTCACAACAGCCGCCCCCTAATTAGTCCCACCTAATTAGCTAAGCAGAGACAGATTAACCGCACTGTCTACCACTCAAGGTCCGCTGTAAGGGTCAGTCAACTCACAAAGTCGTGGGGTCATGGTCGTCATCGATAGTGTCTGGGAGTCTGGGCAGTTCTATTAGCCTCGCCACGGGTCGTGTGTAAGTTCGCCCTTGGACGAGCACCTCAGCTGCTCGGACCTTGCCATCGGCACCGGTGATCACTTTGCTTACGCGGCCAGCCGGCCACATAGCTCTGGGTAGTGACTGGTCGATAATCATGACGACTGTTCCTTCTGTCAAATTGTCTCTCTCTTTTACCCACTTCTGGCGGGTCTGTAGAGACGGTAGGTAGTGGAGTAGAAAGCTGTTCCAAAACTTGTCAGCTAGTACTTGACTGTACCTCCACATTCTTCGGCCGTTCGCTTCTTCAGGCCTGTACATTGTCTGTGGTAGCGCGGGGTCCAGCCGCCCCATCAAGAGGGTGTTGGGGGTGACTGGGTCGACATCTGCTATATCACTGGAGACGTAGCCGAGGGGCTTTGAGTTCAATACTCCCTCGATCTCCGTGAGGACTGTCATTAGGACTTCTTCCGCCACGGTCTGGGCCCCAAGCACGGCGTACAGGGCTGTCTTTATTGAACGTACTTCTCGTTCCCAGGTTCCACCGAAGTGGGGTGCGTTCGGGGGATTAAACTGGAAGTCAATCTGGGATGGAGCGAGGTGGGTCTTAAGTTCTGGGCCCATAGCTTGGAAGCTCTCTCTCAGCTCTCTTTCTCCGCCTTTGAAGTTTGTCCCGTGATCAGACAACAATGTAGACGGTTTTCCTTTCCGTGATGTGAATCTTCGGAAGGCCATAAGGAATGAGTCTGTGCTCATGGTCGGAAGGAGTTCGATATGTATCGCTCTAGTGGTCATGCATTTGAATACAATACCCCACCGCTTCTCGGTTCCTCTTCCTTTCTTTATGTACAACGGGCCAAAACAGTCCATGCCTGTGGAGTGGAATGGCTTGTCGCCGAGTCGGAGGCGACAGGGAGGTAGGTCAGCCATCCGGGGTATGCTGGGCTGCGCGCGCCACTTTCGGCAGGCTAGACAGGTTCGCTGGAAGCGTCGCACTGCTTCTCTTCCTTGAAGTATCCAATAGCGACGTCTGATCTCCGCGAAGACTCTCTCTGCTCCTGCGTGGTGTACATCCTCGTCGTATTTCTTTATGATCAGCTCTGTGACCTTGTGTCGGCTGTTCAAGACTATCGGGTACTTAACGTCATCCGGTAGATCGGGGGCTCTCCGCAGACGACCACCCACTCTGATGAGATTATGGGCGTCGCTCTCGGGTGCCAGGTGGAGCAATCTGCTGTCTGATGGGACGGGCTTTCCTCCCTGTAGACAGTCTAGCTCGTCGGGGAACGAGTCTCTCTGGGCTCGTTGTAGTAGAAGAAGTTCTGCTTCTTCGTAGTCAGCTGCTGAAATGTCGGCAGTGGACTGAATCTCTGGGTGGTGCCACAGGAATGTCTTTAGCTGCGCACTCTGTAGGGTAATGCAATCATCTATGTTGGGGTCTGTGGAGGCGACTGTGCTCAGTCCACAGAACATAGGTTTCTTGTTCTCAGCCTCCTCTTTACTCGCTTCCCGTGGGGCGGGCGTAGGCCACTCTTCTTCCGGGAGCTTGAGGAACTCTGGTCCGTCACTGTAGATGTTGCGACGGGTGAGGTCATCTAGGGACATTCCCCGGGTGATGACGTCAGCTGGGTTGTGTTTGGTGTCCACATACCGCCAGCTCGCTGCTTCTGTTAACTCTTGAATCTCGGTGACTCTGACTCCCACGAAGACCTTGTATCTGCATGAATCAGACTTGATCCATGTGAGTACTGTCGTGGAATCTGACCACAAGATTGTTCTGTGCACCGGAATGGTGAGTTCACGTTGGATTAACGTGGCTAGATGCGCTCCTGCTAGGGCTGCGCAGAACTCTAGACGCGGGATAGATTGTTGCTTTCGTGGGGCTATTCTTGAGCGAGCCAGGATGAAAGCAGTGTGTATCTCTCCTCCCTTCTCTTGGGCACGCAAGTAGGCCACCGATCCATAGGCTACTTCGGAGGCGTCACTGAAGACGTGTAGATCCATCTTGCATGTCTCTGGCCTCACTGTGGGTGGGAAGTAGCTGCGGCGTATATTGACGCCTGGGAGTGAGCGGAGCTCCGTCTCCCACTCTCTCCATGTGGAGGCAAGGTGTGCGGGTATTGGGTCGTCCCAGCCCTGGTCCTTGTCCCATAGTGCTCGTACAATCATCTTTGCCCTGGTGGTGTAAGGTAGAATACATCCCAACGGGTCATATTGTCTGGCGAGTGTTCTGTACACACTTCGTCTGGTGGTCGGTATCGCCATCGACCTTCCCTGCTCCGTGGTCAGGGGTTTGTGTCTATAGTGGAGCGAGTCTGTTTTGAAGCGCCAGACTAGTCCTAGTGTCATTTCTTGGGCTTCTCCTGGGATTGTCGCCATCCAGGTCTCGCTGCTGGCAGCCTTGTCCGCGGGGGAGAGGCTGCGCAATACGTGCGGGTCGCTGCTGGCCCACTGCCTGAGATCAAAGCCGCCTTTGATCAGGGAGGCGCGTAGCTTGAGTAGGAGAACCTCGGCTTCTTCTTGAGTCGAAACGCTTTGTAAACAGTTGTCCACGTAGAAACTGTTCTTCACACTGTGTCGGACCTCTTCATCTGCTGCTGGGTCCTCTGCGACGTGTTTCTGTAGTGCAAATGTAGCACAGCACGGGCTGCATGTGGTTCCGAAGGGGAGGACTTCCCACTGGTAGATGGCTGGGTGCTCATCTCCGATCCTCTCTCTCCATAGGAACCGCAGCAGGGGCTTGTCCTCCTCCACTAGTCTCACCTGCAGGAACATCCCTTTGATATCCCCGCTGATAGCCACCTTGTCCTGGCGGAAGCGTAGTAGCACGCCTAGTAGAGAGGGGCCGAGTGTGGGGCCGGGCAAGAGCTCTTTATTCAGATTTTGGGATCCGATCTGGTAGCTGCAGTTAAACACAATGCAATCCTTGCCGTTGTGGTGGACCTTGTGGTGCGGCACGTACCATGATTCGGTCGTCTGATCGGCCTCTTTAATGTCAATCTTTGTCACGTGTCCCGCTGTGATTAGCTTCTCAATCTCAGCGCGGTACACACTCTCTTGAGCGGGGTCTTTGGCTAGGCGCCGCTCTGTGTTCAATAGATACCGCTCCGTAGCGTCTTTCTTTGCGTGAAAGGTGGGCATTCCCTCTCGCCTCAGGAGTGGAGTTGCGTATCTCATCACTCCGCCGACTGTGACTCTCTTTGTCCCTTGCTCGAGGAGGTTTATGGCGTAAATGTCTTCTTTAGAACGAATGTCTTTCTTTTCGTTCTTAAAGGGCATTGTCTCTAGTGTCCATAGCCTCTCGACATGCTGCAGGAGAGTGGTGTCTTCTTCTGTCACTCTGGAGTGGAGGCAGCTAGTGGCTGCTGTTCGGTTGAGAGATTTAGCGAGGGGGCCTTGTAGTGTCCATCCTAGGCGGGTCTCGACTGCTGCAGGACAGCCTCGGGGTCCTGTATGGACCCGGTCTATCGGGACTATGAGGTCTGCATGGTCGGAGCCTATCAGCAGGGTCGGGGTGGCGCCGTCTATGAGCGGGATAGGTAGTTGACGCAGGTGCACATATTTATCCATCAGCTTGGCGATGGGGTAGGTGTACTGTGATAGTCCTATTTCTTGGCTGGTGAAAGCATTTGTAATCCTATACCGTCGCTCTGGCTGCCCGCTTGCTGCGATAGTGAAGGAGACATTCTCGCCCTTTATCGTCTTTAAATCTCTTCTTATTGTCCGAATCGTCATTTGGTTCTCGCTCCCCCGCAGTCCCAGCTGGGCCGCAGCGGACGCGAGCAGAAGGGTCTTCTCTGACCCGTCATCAAGGACGGCGTAAGTGTCCATGACTTTATCTTGGTAGCTCAATGTTACACGGACTACCTTTAAGAGCACTTGGGCGCCGCTGCTGCTGGCGGGGTCAATGTACATGACACTTGCCTTGGTGCTGCTCGATGGTGCAGGTGCAGGCTTTCTTCTGTTACTGTCGTGTAGGACATCTAGGTGTGCTCCGTCACACCGACTGCACCTCTTCTTTAGGCGGCACTCGGCTGCCATGTGACTGCGCGCACATCGGTAACAGCGCCTGTTGGACTTTATCCATTGACTCACTTCTTCTGCATTCATCTTTGTGAACAGGTCACATTGTGACAGCCAGTGTTCCTTCTTGCAGTACGGGCACACCATCTTCCACTTCTCTTTTCTCGAGGGGGTACTGTGGTTCTTACTGCTCGGTACTGATTCTGATTGGTGCAAGATCACCGATCTTCTTCCATCGTTTATTCTCCTGGGTCCCTCTCTGGAGCTTGGTGTGCTCCGCCCGAACGTATCCAGTCGTAGGCTGCTGACTTCTCTCGCCAGGAAGTCGGCTAGATCGAGGAGGGATGGTTCGGGACCGTTAGGATCACGGTGGTCTCTCTGCCGCCTGAAGCGCTCTTGTCTGGCGGGTGGCAGCTTCTCTAAAATCCTCTCGACGTTAGAGTTGGCGTATAGCTCGTGCATACCCTTTTCCCGTTGCGCTCCCAGCATCCCTACCAGGGACTGCACTTTTATAGACAGGTCGTCTAATGAGCGATTGTCTGTTGCTGGGGGTAAGCGGTCAATATGCCTTATCTCTTGGATTACGTAATCCCATATACGTCCATATCTCTGGTCCAGCGCTGCTAGAGCCGCGGTGTATGGGGTCGTAGAGGTGGCATAGGCTAGCGCTATATTGTGCGCTCGCGGTACTTTCAGGTGCTTCAGTAATATTGCATACTTGTGGCGTTCATCAGCGACATCCACCATCATTGTCTCTAAGCACATCCGGAGCTCCGTGTACTGTGCTCGATTCTCATAGGTGAAGTCTGGAAACGTCGGTGTGGCAATGTATGACGCCGTGGATGGCTGATACATCGGCGAGCGTTGGGGGAGAGACCTCCTAGGCGAGTCTCCTCTTGCGCCTCTCTGTGGGCTGGTACCGGCAGGGTACCATGGCCCGCTGGTCCAGGTGCTATTCCTCGGGGCTGGTCGTGCGTCGTGCTCACCCGTAAATAGAGTCGGGGGTCTGTAGCGCAGCGCCGCGGGGGTATAGCCTGGGCTGTACTGGACCTCCTGGTCCGGTGGAGTACTGTGCTGTCGTCGGGCTTGGTTCTCCTCCTCTCCCTCTTCTTCTTCTATCAGGTCCTCTAGATCCTGTAGTCGTTTATTTAGCTTCTCCGCAGTGTATGCCGCTCCTTCCTTGTAGCTGGGTCTCGCTTGGACCGGTCTGGGAAGGGGGTCTGCGGGGGGTATAGGCTTGGTCTGTTGGTCAAGTTCAGGGTCGCTTGCTCGGTTAGGAGACGCTGCCCTTGACTGTTGTCTCGACGAGTTCCTTGAACCCCTGGCGGAGGGAGAGGGTGTTGCCTTGAGGATCAGCTGCTCCATTAGCTGCGCTTGTAGTCTGTCGCGCTCGGCTTCGCGCTTGGTGAGATCTGCTTCTCTTTGGGCACCGGCAGCGGCGCGCTGGGCGTCGGCTCGGTCTCTTGCCATATTCTCTTCCGTCTGAAGGCGTCTCATCTCCAGGCGTATGCGCTCTTCTTCGCTCCGTTGCTGTGTCTGGAGTCGATCGCGTTCACCCTGAAGTCGATCGCGTTCACCCTGAAGTCGATCGCGTTCGGTAGAGGCTGTCAGGCTGGCGAGGAACGCCTGTGATAGCATCCTCTCCGCTTCGCTGGGGGAAGACGGTTGTAGAGGTGAGCCGCTCCTGGCTGTACTCGTTGGGGAGTCCTGGAGCTCTATTTCCTCGGCGCTCTCCTCCTCTTCTTCCGTGCAGAGTTCTCTCTCTGTAGGGTTGTCTTCCTCCCGGGGCTGGTCGGGGACTACTTCTTCGGTATTGGCGGGGGGTAAAGGCATGTCAGCTCCCTCCTGGTCCCCACCGTGAGCTTGGTCAGTTACATTAGAACCCACTAGGGCCTCTGTGGTCGGGGTAACCTGGTCGTTAAGGTCAGACATAATTTTACTTTCTACTTTTACCGCGTTTACCGTTTGTCGAAGGCTAGGTAGTTGACTGACAGCGTAATCCTCTAAGTACTGAGGTGTCTGTCGTCTGCGCCGCGGGCGTTCTACGTTAGGAGGACCGTTTCGTGGAGTGTTCATCATAGGCCATTTCAATATTAATAACACTATATTAATATTACACTAGTTACCCTCCGGCTCGAAGGACCAATTGTAACTGAGGGGTACAATTCCCTGACTGTATTGATAAGTATGGTATCATTAAACCACTACCGATTATGTACTTTAACTACTGGCCACACAGTACATGATATAGATATGATGAACACTTTCCCACCATGAAACGAAGTCCACACAAATGTATAAATCGAATATTTTATATAGCAAAGGGTATATACAACGTTCACTTAATGACATTTATGATTTGAATGCACTTGTAAGGCAAATGAGTATTCGTAGGCAAATCAACATTGAATGTCCAATCTCTGGTTACGCAGGGAGCAAGTATGCAACCTGGTTCTTTAGGGAACTATAGCGATGGTACTTAAATGATTATAGCTGGATATACTAAAAGGGGGTCCCGCTGGTTGTAAGTCAGTAGAGGGGGGGGGTTAGGAGAGCCGCCGGCGATATCCCATCTGGCCAACGATTTCTTGGGAGAATTCAGAGTGCTGAACACGGTGCCCACAGAACCTCGGTCCACAGATGAATACAGCTGGGCCCTCTTGTAGACGGTAGCTGCCGGTCCACAACGAAGAGACGTGAGGCGACCTCACTCGGGGTAGAGCGCCGTCTCACCTGGACTCCTCTCGGGGGGTAGTTCCAACACTTACCAGTGTTGGCTGTTATCCATGGCATAAATCAAAGCACCCAAAGCAAGTAGATAATCCAAGCCGTGTAGGGCTCGCCGTCGTCCGGGTAAATAATCCAATGTGCAGGTCCACTTGTCCTGGCCCAGAACTCCTCGGATGAAAGCACCACACGTGGTCTGCCCAGCCTGGTTAAGACTCTAGATAACGCGAGGAACGATGGGGGTACTGCTCACTTTATAACTCTAACCGAACGATGCACCATACATAATAGACTATTATTAACTTAATAGAAATACGTCCCACTCGACGGTATAGTGCCAAACTATGACAATTCAACTATTAATCCACACGATGTCTCAATGCCATTCTGAGGCCAAGTTGACCATACTGCACCACACGTGGGTCGTGGGTGAGGCTTCACGTCTGTTACTAGGTTGGAGGGTAAAGGACTAATGGACTAAAAAGGAAGTTCTACTTTACTTGCGCCATATATATATGCGCTGTGAACAAATAGTACCATTCGTATTTCGCCAGACGTATTCCTACGCGGAACCGGGCTAGTAACGACATGTTCGTCGGCACGATTGAACTTGAACCAAGGGGCTTGGCTGCTGGCGCCAAGTTCTTGTCCAATGAGAGAATTAAACTATTATGGGCTGTTAGTAGACTAAAGGGATATTCAGTGTATATGTACAAGGAATATATAAGGGATATCAAACGATATACAAATACTATTAAATATATATCCATAAATAAATATATATATTCGGTTTAATCTGATCCTTCACAACAGCAGCCCTTCCTATTTCATTTCAAAACCCATATGACTCCTTCCAAACTTTGGACCCCATGACCCCCCCTTCTTCCCCCATCTACCTTCCTGACACTGCTAGCCCACGTATGGCATTGTGGTGGTCTGCTAAGGGTGTTAAATTTACTTTACATTTTATTTGTTTTACCATCTGGAAATTATGCTACTAAAATGGAGAGTATTACTTATATTATTATTATTACCGTCTTTCCTATTTATATTTTTTCTTGTTTTCTTTTAATTTTACTTCATTTCTTTTTGCGTAGTTTTGTCTGTCACATCTGTATTTATGTTTAATTATTAAAATGTTCTTTTATTTTTATTTTATATGTATGTTTGTCGTCGCCCCTTACTGGGTGGGATGGGGTGGGGTTAGGGGATAGGAATGGGGAAGGAAATGGAAGTTGTATAATTTGGATAACTGAAATGTATAAATCTGCATAAATTCTTCCAATAAAAAAAGATAAACCATAAATCCAAATTGAACTTTGCCATTGGAAAGAGTAGATTTTGCCTGATCCATAGATGTGCAAGTTGGTTATAATAAGGTCATTTATAGGCCTCATATTCTTATTATTCTATAATAATATTTGAAATTTCAAACCTTCTGTTTAATCATCTCCTCTTTCATTTCCTTAGATTTTTTGTACACGTGATCTCAAGAAGGTACTGAACGAGCTCAGTGGCAGTTTTTCACGTCTGGTAATTTTTAGCATGGTGTTATTCACTGTCGAAGATGCAAAAAAAAATCATAATTAATATTCCCCTTTGTTTCATCACAATTTAAGCAAGCCTAGTAATAGACACAATATTTCTGACACTGGGAATACATTCACAGAGGTCCATAGATGTCCCTAGATACCAAGAACATGCAAATGGACCTTGTAGAAGTGGATCAATCTTCCATTTACTTAGGTATGTACTTTAGGCGGATTTTCAGAAAATAGGGCTCCGGGCTTAACTCTTTCTGTGCCATACCCGAGAAAAGTCGGGTTTCGCCGCCATGCGTTGAGCGCCATACCCGAGAATTCTCGGGTTTTGATCCTTTGATCTTTTTTCCTTTGATCCCCGTTCTATACACTCAGCCTGAGCTCTCTAGGTCTCCCTGGCTCATCTGCCTATGTTGGAATTGCAATGACGATCGAATCTCACCAGGTGGCAGTATCACCTACCTTTTGAACTGGGAACTGGGGATATCGCTTGTCTTGTGATCCACTCCAGCTGTTTCCGCCTAGGAGTGGATCACAACATAGCAATTGATGGAAGATTTGGTGCCTCAGAGCTATTTCTTTCTCGTATGGTATCCATGCCCAATATACACGAGTAATTGTGATCGCCATGGGATCGACTGGGATTTATAAATTTTGGAGTACTTTCTGACTGAGGTAAGGTCTACCTTACGTAAAACATGCTTCTGTACCGATCACAGTGTCGTGTTTTACTGGACGTAAAACATGCTTGACAAACACGATCGCAGTTTCTAGTTAAAACGACCCCCGCCCCCCCTTGATGATTTTGTGAAGACATATATGTACATGGTATATACCTTTGATTTGGAAGTATTTGGGGTTTCAGGCGATCAACCAGAACGATTTGGGCATATTGCATATACCGCGTCATTTCTCACGATCTATGAACATTTTGGGAAGGGGCGATGTTTAGTGTGTAATAGCACACAAACTACAGTATGTAGAAATTAACTGATTAGTCAGTGATGGACTATGAACAATGCCTGTCAAATGAGCCATACTATTGTCTCCATAGCTATAATATAAAACACACAATGGGCAAACATCGCTAAATGGTCAATAACGCTGGCGCCATTTAGTACAGATGGGGAAAGAGCCTGGTGCCCAATGAGGGTACAGTATTAAAGGGATAATTATGAATTTTGGACATTAATGAAATACTTGCCCGTGAAATACTTACTGAGTCCCATGTTCGAAGTTCGTCTCCTTTCCTCATACCCTTTTCCCAAGGTTCCCTCCTATCCAACCCAACTGAACCATTCTATTCTGCTCCACCTACGTGGTTCTGGTGGCCGCTCGCCGTTCGCCCAATTCTCCCGCGATATCCCCTTTAAAATCCCCTTTCTTTCCCTTCCTCCACATCTCAATCTCTTTAACCTCTTAATAAAGGAATACGCCAACTTTTTGGGAAATTAGCTTATTTGCCATCTACCCTGGGGTTAGACAAGCAGATACATACCCTTTTCTTCTCTGTGCATGCATTAGGATTAGGGAACAGCCGCACCGTTAGCCTAGCTTAGCGTCATTCACTGGAAGTAGGTGTGCCAGTGTAGCCTAGTTCCCAACCGTCACGAAATACACTCCAAATACAACTCCAAAAGTGTCCTTGTTGTTTTTTGAAAAACAGGGCTTTTGAGGTGATGAAATCAATGCGCCCAGGCAGCAATGGTTCGGCAATTTCTTTTTTCAGAGTATATATCAGCTTTTTATTTATAAATTTTTTGGTAAATACACAGGTCACATGTTTACAGGAAAGTTTTGGAGTTCGTGTATTTCGTGACTGTTGGAAACTAGGCTACACTGGCACACCTACTTCCAGTGAATGAGGCTAAGCTAGCCTCTTAACACATTGGGTGCCGTTCACGTAGATCTACGTTTCTGTGGCCCGACCGTTGAATGCCAAAAAACGTAGATCTACGTTTCCGTTTCGTTATTTCTTTTATTCGCTATTGCCATTCATAATATATCGAGGCACCTTGTGCATGCTATCCTGAATGTGTCTGAGATCGCAGACGGCCAATACCACCGCCTAACGCCTTGCGGCCGCTATTGCACTCCATTTGAAAAGATGTGGTTTGTTTTCTCGGCCGAGCTGCGGCGTGGGGGCGGGTTCTAAACACTCCGGCAAAACAAGCGCTTATAGGGATGGCTTAAACAACTGACCACGCCCGCCCGTTCATGTGCATTGCTGGATAACGTTGGAGACAGGATCGCTGTGGATATCTGGAATGGCGATCAGATAATTGAATTATTCTTTTTGCAGTACATCAGATACAAGGTAAGGACTATATATTACCAATCTTGCATTGATCCGATATTTTTTCCCCCACAATCAAAGCGTGTCTGTGTGGTATGTGTGTGTGTTGTGTCCCGTTGGTCACATCAGGGCACGGATGCGCTCCAAGCCCCCTTTCATGCATGCATGATGAAAGATAATACCGATAATCTAGCATTGATTTCAGATTGATTGTTGATCCAAGCGAGGAATGGCGTGTTTAGTGAATTCCAATAAAATGCTGTTTTTGCGTCTTTTCCTGGGATTACTCAAAATCACTCAAACTATACTCATATTCACCACAGTATAAAACGGAAATGAATTGATGAAAAAATTATCAGTTATTTGCATGTTGACCGGAAGAAACCCACTGACAATCGATGGCGTTATTAGATCCATAGCTATAATATAAAATATAGGTTTAGCTCTACAAACAAGGTGAGCGTTTACATGGGGTTAATGGGTGGCATGGCCTATGCACTTCCCGGAAGGGGCGTGGCATGCAATCTGTTCAGTGGTTCTCGAGTTACATGCCGATATGTGAGGCGTGCGCCAAAGTACATGGCACAGTTTTATCTTTTTCGAATACCACCCGCGACTCCCGAGGCTCTAACTCTGTCAATCATTTGGCTATCTCAAACATTATTGGACACTGTTGTAACCAATGAGGGTGGCTTTCCAATGATACCCCGCATGGGGATGAACGAATCAGGGATCTAGGTGAAAAGTCACAAGCGAAAACAGGAAGTAAAAAATGCGCCAAATGCATTGAAGTCAATGAGAAAATGGAAACCTGCAGAGCTTTTTAAATATATATTTAATTTTTTACCAAAATCGCTCCTAATCACTCATTTCTGAACAGATTTTTATGAAATGTTGACATTTACTATACAAGACTTTAGGCTATGGACCCAGCCATTTTCAGTCATACCTGTTATGGTTTGTAACCGACCCCAATCGCACAACACAAGACAGGTATGAGAGTAAGCCAAAACAGGGCAAATATTTATTATAGAACAAAAAGAGGCACAGTCCCTTTAAGGGAAAACACAAAAACACTAGAGTCAAGGAAATCTGGAAAATGCGGCACTGTGCCTTTAAGAGGCGAACAGGCTAAGGGACTAAGGCTAAGGGCCAGGGCTAAGGACCAGGGAAGTGTCAGGGCCAGGAACAGGGGCACTGGAGAGGGGGACAGGGACAGATGCCCGGAGAGGCGGGCTGGAGACAGGGACAGAGAACAGGGTTAAGGCCTTGGACAGGGCGAGGGCCAGAGCTGCTTACAGGGATGAGGACAGGGTTCCGACGGCGGAGGCCTGGCACGGGGACAGGGGCCCGACGGCGGAGGCCTGGCACGGAGATCCTCTTCGTCCCTACTCGGATGCTGCAGACGGGCAGCGCAGAACAAAGGGGGTCCCAGGGGACCGGGATGGGAACACTCCGTCCTCCCGTGGAATACTAGGGAGCGACGACGAGCCTGGGTCCAAGGGGAACGGGATGGGCACAAGCCATCCTCCCGTGGAATACTAGGGAGCGACGACGAGCCTGGGTCCAAGGGGAACGGGATGGGCACACGCCGTCCTCCCGTGGAATACTAGGGAGCGACGACGAGCCTCACCCCAGGAACGAGGATCACGAAGAGACGCCTTCCTCCCGTGGAATCGGGAGCGATGACGAGCCGGCTTGACGTCTGGAGTGGGAACACTGGAAAACCTCCCGTAGAGAATTAGAGAGCGAAGACGGTGTCCCACTCCAGGCAAACGGCGACAGGTGGTGATGGCTGGCACGTCGTCTCACGCCGGAGACGCGGCAGGTGATGGTAACGTACAGGATGGTAACGTACAGAACTCCATGAACACAGACACAGATACAGAGTCCAGAACACATAATCCAGAACACAGAACGACCCGACAAGGACTGGAGGGGAGTCTGCAACCTATGTACTCTACCGAGGTGATTGCAAACTCCCAACAGGTGCGTGAAGGTAGAGGATCAAGGATGTCCAAGGGTGGGGGCTGGTGAAGAGTAGAGGAGAGTAAATCATCGCAAGGGTGGGGGCTGGTGAAGAGTAGAGGAGAGTAGACAGGGAAAACACAGGAAAAAGGTCCAGGGACAGGCGAATCCTCACAATACCAATGTTTTGGAAATATACTTTTGGAGAGCCTAGACTGGTCAGATGAGCTCAGTGGTACACTAGTTAAAGAAACATGGCTTGGATTAAAAACCAAATTCTCAACAATACTAAACAACATGGCCCCCGTACACTAGTTAAAGAAACATGGCTTGGATTAAAAACCAAATTCTCAACAATACTAAACAACATGGCCCCCCTAAGAACCACCAGGGTTAAAAATCGCGCTGAGCCATGGATGCACTCAGAAATACTGACTGCTATGAAAACCAGAGACAAAAAATTCTCTGAACTTCATAAAAGTCAGTCAAAGCTTGCCAAAAGCTCAAACAGTGATCTCCAAGCCCACGTGGTTGAAATAAAACATCAAAGAAACAGACTAAGAAACGATGTAAACACCATGATCAAATCTGCAAAAAAATTATTCATCAATGACAAAACTGAGGAAAACAAAAACAATCCCTGTGAACTTTGGAAATTACTCAACAACCAACTAGGATGCAGTAAAAAAATAAAAAAACAGATTTACAAACATAAACATAAAGACAGAAAACACCCTCATCACAGACAAACTGGATGTGGCCAATTACTTAAACATTTTCTTTACAAACAGCCACAACACTGGTTAGTAAACTACCCTCCCACTCAGGGCATTTTGGGGTAGAACACATCATAGCCTTCTACAAAAACCTAGGGGTCCGAAAAGACGACTTCAAACTTGAAATGGTAACAACAGATGAAGTACTCAAAAAACTGAACGCCCTCCAACCTAACAAGGCCACTGGCTAGGACAATATCCCCTCCAAATTCCTCAGAGACTCAGCAGCCGCCATCACCCCAGTAATCACCCACATAATACCCAGACATCCTGCCCCTTGCGCCAATACACAACTCGGTTGTCTCAAAGGACAACCAGCAGTATTACCAACACCAGCAGCAATGCCTGATGGCACAGAGCCTACCTGAGCGCGAGTTAGCCCGATAGCTAAACATCGCGCGACGTCCCTCGAACTGCTGTCAAAAGACGAGGAAACCCCAGGACAGACGTGCCGTCGGAACATGCCGAGAAGATTCCAGGGGCTGGAAAATCTCCGGCGAAAACCCAACATTGTTCAATTTCTCTCTGCATTTCATCACACTAGTTACATGGGATGCAAAGCACGTCCATGATGGAAAACGAAAGAAGAGGAAGGGCGAGTATGACCATGCCTGGCGCCTTATAGGGGTACGCCGGGGCAGGGCCTGGTCGAATGCATGGATGCTTTGTTTCGTTAATGAAGTACAGTAGGTACAGGAGATGAGGTATATCTCGATGGCGAAGAGCGAGACGCGATTGGCCAGTACGAGTATATAACAGGGATACGTCCCCAAAGACTTCAAAATTGCGAGAGTGACCCCCCTGCACAAAAAGGCAGACAATTAGACCCAGGCAACTACCGCCCTGTTTCTATTCTTACCTCCATCTCAAAAGTCATGGAACAAATATTCTACGAACAGCTCGAAAAGTACCTCACAAAAAAATAAAAAATAATCTACGAATTCCAATCTGGCTTCAGAACATCCCAATCCACTGACACATTCTCTATTTGAACGACCACATCAAACAAAAGGTGGACGCAGGCAAATACTGTGGCATGGTCATGCTGGACCTCCAAAAGGCTTTTGACACTGTCAATCACTCCATTCTGATTCACAAGCTAAAAGCAATTGGTTTTGGTAGTTCATCAGTGAGCTGGATGCAATCCTACCTGGAGGGGAGAGCACAGATGGTGGAGGTAAAAGGTACACTATCCCCCCCCCCCCAGCCAGTGAGCTGTGGTGTACCACAAGGAAGCATACTAGGACCGTTACAGTTTGTAATGTATGCAAATGACATGTCATCAGCTTGTGACTGCAACTTGTTCCTGTTCGCAGATGACTCAGCCCTGCTGGTCTCTGACAAGAACAAGTTGCAGGTTGAAAAAGCTCTCAGCTCTGAACTCTGCAGAATCTGCACCTGGCTCGCTGATAACAAACTATCATTACACCTGGGTAAAACAGAGTCCATTCTCTTTGGATCAAATAATAAGCTCAGTAAGGCCAACAGCTTCTCTGTTACAGTAGGCAGTACTTGAGTTGAGGGGGGATGAGGGGGGATGGTATCCCCCCTGAAAGAAAAACGGTCAATATCATCCCCCTTCTAAAACGGCCATCCCCCCTTCCCATCCCTTCCATCCCTTGTAATTTTATCAATGAACAATATGGATCATCTAGTAAGCTGGTCATTTGCAGCGATAGATCGCATATTTTCTTCAAGGAAGCAGAATGTGGCTGATCCGCTATGCCCGCTCGGAACTTTTCAATCAGGGTTCTCTATTGATGCCTATGGAAAGTGGAACCCGATCTGCCTCTTTCCGCTCAAAATTGAGGATGTGGAGGATGTATATATCCTCGCATTCATGCTGATCGGAATGGGAGCGATCGCCATCTGGATCTGGATTTGTACAAGAATAATTGGGAAAGACGATAACCGTCTGGAGGTGGCTGTAGCCAGACTGGAAGTCTCCCACATGGAACTGTTAAAGAGACTCGCTGTATATCATTCGGACGAACAATCGAGATCACAGGTCATGCTGGGGGTCGCACAGGAAATTTATTTAAACCAAATTGGGGCATTCTGGAAGCATTTCACTGCTGCCTGCTGCACCCCCCCCCTCTCAACTCTGCTGGAGTCTGTGGAATTCACAAGGTCAAGTCGGGGAGTCGAGAAGATAAGAACAGGACATGGCGTTCCTTTACCCAGCACCGCTACCTCCCCCACCCAGGACTTGGCTTGTGCACTACCCCCCACCTTCCCACCCGCCCCCCCCTCCAGTCCCATCCCCCACCCCCCCTTCCTCTGCATCGGCGGTGCACTGTCGGCTGCCTCGTGTGAGGGCTCACCCCCCCCCCCCCCCTACAGCCCTGTAACAACCCCAACCCACCCCCCCCCTCCTTCCGTACATGGCGCTGCCTAGGACGGCTGCCAGTCTGTTTGCGGTGGTGAATACGCATATGTTTGTCTCAAGGCTAGCCCTACATGCGTCATCAAAGCGCATGTAGGTGTTTTTATGCTCTGTACCATTATTACTATCTAAAATGTAATAATTGTGGAATATTACTGTAATCAGCTGTATGTGTATGATCCAAGCGTCCTATGATCCTCAGAGGAGCATAACAGAAAAAAGCATTCCATGTGAAGGTATTCTGTATTTTTGCATGTCAACTAATAAAGAAACTTGAACTTGAACTTGTATTTATTACTGGTATTTCAACATTCAGTTTTGCACATATTGAAAATATTGACGCGAAGGAGCACGTACGCCCGCATGCAATGACATTTTTTGCCATTATCAGCACAAATGATGTCCCGATACGATAAAATCCACCATCCCCATGGCTGCAGATTTTATAATGCTCATGATTATTGCTGAAGTCTGAGTCATACAATACCCACTGGCTTTCATAACCTAACAGACTAACTTGACTAACTTGACTAAAAGGTTTATGAGTTTTAAGAGAGAACACTGTATCTCTCTCAAACAAAGTATATGTTCTCCAGTGTTATCCCATAATATCTGAGTTTGCAATGCATGTCTCGTGTCATGTACCACAACAGAACAATTTTGATTGACAGTCGATTCTGCCAATTACGTCACACCGCTTGCACCCACCTCTGCCTTTCTTACCACCAATCGGCAAGCACTTATTTTTATTTTTTTTACTTCCGGGAAGTCCGCCATTGGGCTACACGACAGAATCGATAACAAACCTACCGGAGCTAATAACTCTAGCTCCCCGCCGCCCACAAGTAGGCTACCAGCGCTCCGCAGGATGACCAAACGAGGCATGATGATTTTACTGCAAAGAATGTTATAATAAAAGCTTTTCTATACATTTGTCTGATTGATTGATTGAAAACTGTATTAACAGATTGCAGAATGGGTACAATTCAGTACGGGCTCTCTGAGCAAAGGAAGGAACTGAGAGATATGAATGACCAACAATGCTTGCTATGGTCGGGTAAATATGCTGATGTTATTGAACGTGTACCTATATGTAACGTTAATGCCACAAAACAAATGCAGTAGCGTGTGTGTGTGGGGGGGGGGGGGGTTGTGCAGTTTGCTTGACTGAAACCCCATGGTTTGAACATGTGGACTGGACAACACGTTAGCTTAACGTTACATGTATGATGTGAGTAGTAGAACGAATAATCTAGTTTGCAGAACGTCAGAGGAGTAGACAGGGTTTTAGTGTTGTTTACATTTTTTCAAAGTTTGAACGTGTGGACCAGATTGACGCGACACAAATTGACTGATATTTATCGGCCACTGCCATCGGCAAACTTGAGCTTATCGGCCGATAGGCCGATGGCAGTCAACAAGGCACTTATCGGCCGATATCGGTGCACCCCTACTACAAACATCACAAAACAAACTGGTCAGACTACTGCTTGACCTTACTCCTAAAACCCACCTCACCCTTGCCCATTTTGACAATCTAGGATGGCTTAGAGTAGACGACAGAGTACAGCAACTTGAAATGGGCTTGGTCTACAAGATACACTACACCACTAAGGTACCCATGTACATGTCGAAATACTTCCCAAATGTCAGTGAATACCACAACCACAACACCAGAGGGAGTTCCACAAATCATGTTCAACCCAGATTCGGCTCAAACAAGGGACTAAACACGTTTAGCAATTATGCCACAACAATGTGGAACGCCCTCAGCCGTAAAATAATGTGAATCCCTACCCACCTTCAAAACCTACGGGAGACTGCTATTAGGGTTAGGGGGTTAGGGTTAGGGTTAGGTGGTTAGGGTTAGGGTTACCCTAACGCTAACTCTAACCCTAACCCTAACGCTAACCATAACCCTACAGTTGAGTTACTGATTTATTTAGTTAGTATTGTTAGTTTAGTTAGTTCGTTTAGTTAGTATTGTATTTGTAGTTGGAGCCCTTGTGTGTTTTTTTTTTAGATTTTGAAGATGTTGAGAATGTGCTTAGGCTAAGGTGTTTCTTATGTTTTTATTGTTTTTTGTTACTGTAATGTAATGTGCTGTAATGTTGTAGGTTGTGTGTTAGGATCCCATGAAGAATAGTCTTTCACCCATGGGTGTAGACTAATGGGGATCCATAAAATAAACAAATAAACTCAGCAGGGTGGGGCTGAACCGTGCCCTCCTCGAGGATCTCCGAATGACGGCGCTGTTTCTATTCCACTAGAACAGCGTCACGTTATTTTACAACAACCTCATATCCCATCCCTCAAGACATCGACCTCTACACTGATATATTTTGTGTCCGTGTCGTCATTGGTGTGGGCTGAACTGAACTCAATCCACACCACAACATGCAGGCAAAATGGTTACCTATTTCTAACACAACATCATCGTCCTCCAGAATTGGCAAGCAGCTTATAGGCCGTATTACCTGTGAAACAGCTCCATATGGCAATACACGGACTGCCAACGTGCCAGAGGACAATGATTTGGCAGCACAGTGGTTAGCACTGCTCCCTCACAGCAAGAAGGTTTGATTGATTGATTGAAAACTTTATTAACAGATTGCAGAATGGGTACAATACAGTACGGCTCAATACAAACAATTGTTAAGGGGATGCAGACCTGAAAAAGACCTTTGTCTTGTTTACATCAGGGTCCTCCATTTTCAATTCATCATAACATTTATGACATATATGACATACAGATATACAGTACTGTTTCATCCAGACATTTATGCCATACAAGATATACAAATATACAGTACTGTATGAGAGAAAGAGATCATAAAAAAAATATATATACATTCGAGGGGGAAGAAACTGTACATTGGAGGGGGTTGGGTGGGTGGGTGGGTTGGGGGGGGGGGTTTGGACATATACCGGGGCCAGTTTCGAATTGCAGCCAACCGTAGGTGCTCTTTGAGAGCGGTTTTGAAGGAGGGTAGGGATTCACGTTATTTTACGGCTGTGGGTAGGGCGTTCCACATTGTTGTGGCATAATTGCGAAACGTGTTTAGTCCCTTGTTTGAGCCGAATCTGGGTTGAACATTATTTGTGGAACTCCCTCAGGTGTTGTGGTTGTGGAATTCACTGACCTTTGGGAAGTATTTCGACAGGTACATTGGGTATCTTAGTGGTGTAGTGTATCTTGTAGACCAGGCCCATTGCAAGTTGCTGTACTCTGTCGTCTACTCTAAGCCATTCTAGGTTGTCAAAATGGGCAGGGGTGAGGTGGGTTTTAGGAGTAAGGTCAAGCAGTAGTCTGGCCAGTTTGTTTGTTTGTTTGTTTGTTTGTTTGTTTGTTTGTTTGTTTGTTTGTTTGTTTGTTTGTTTGTTTGTTTGTTTGTTTGTTTGTGGTCTTGTTTTTAGGGCCTTTGAGGTGCTTTGGTACCATGAGGTGCAAGCATAGTCGTAGTACCCTTGAATGAGTGGTCCTGTTAGAGTCTTCAAGGTATTCTTGTTTACCAGATAGGAGATCCAGCACAGGAATCGTATTCGTTTGTTGACTTTTTTGATTACATTGGTTTCCATTTTGTCATAGGAAAGATTTGCCTCTAGGATGGAACCCTTGTGACAATATTGTCACCCACTGTAACAGAGAAGCCGTTGGCCTTGCAGAGTTTGTTATTTGATCCATTACCCAGGTGTAATGTTAGGGTCCTAGGTCCTGGGTTCGAACCCCAGCAGGGGGCCTTTCTTTGTGGAGTTTGCATGTTCTCCCTGTGTTCGTCTGGGTTTCCTCCAGGTACTCTGGTTTCCTCCCACACCATAATAAATACATGCATGGTAGGCAGGGACTACTGTTGAAAACTACCTCATTAGCTAATTCTGGCACATTTACATTGATGTGGAAACTGAAGATGTTGATTAATGGGCACTGCCCCTGGGTAAAAAATGAATAAATAAACTTAAACGTATGTTGTGTTAGAAACAGGTAACCCTTTTTCCTGCATGTTGTGTGGATTAAAACTTTAGTTTGAAGACCCTATTTGCTTTCCTGTTCGCTCGGAAACCGTCCAGAACTCTGACCACGGGACTCAAAGTAAGCTAATAGCTCTGCATACCAGTGGAGGTTATTCCATGACAACACATGAGGCAGAAGTTCACTCATAATTATTATTAATTTACATATATATATATATATATTTTTTTTTTTATTATTATTATTATTTTTTGTATTAGAAATGTTTTCCTCTGTAACAAAGTGCCAGTGATTTTTTTTTCCTTTTTTCAAAAATGGCCAAGTGACAGCTCTGAGCTCTCTGATCAGGCCTGCTCACATAACTGCAGTAATGGCGAGCTGTCAATCACTCAGTGCAACTAAACTGCACAGGTTGATTTTAGGAATAGAATTATCCAATCAAAATAGGCTATTTGAGTCACCTAAGCCCCGCCCGTGCAGTTTTGAGTAAGTTTAGAGAACAAATTGTTTACATAACGATACCTAGCCGCTAACGTTAGCTAACGTTAGCCAGCCGAATCTACAAAACCTTCTGTTTAATCATCTATACAACTAAGGTACCCATGTACATGTCGAAATACTTCCCAAAGGTCAGTGAATACCACAACCACTACACCAGAGGAAGCTCAACAAATCATGTTAAACCCAGATTCGGCTCAAACAAGGGACTAAACACGTTTTGCAATTATGCCACATCAATGTGGAACGCCCTACCCAAAGCTGTAAAGGAATGTGAATCCCTACCCACATCCAAAACTGCTCTTAAAGAGCACCATACGGGAGGCTGCAATTCGAAACTGGCCACCGTAAATGCCCAAACCCCCCACCACCTCCTAATAGACAGTCTCCTCCCCACCGCATGTATATATTCTCTCCCCGCCGTATGTATATTTCTCTCCCACCCACCCACCCCCTCCGATGTACAGTCTCCTCCCCACCGTATGTATATTTCTCTCCCACCCACCCACCCCCTCCTAATGTACAGTCCCCTCCCCATCATATGTATATCTGTCAGGATCTATGGGTAACAGTGCTGTATATTTGAATACCGTTTATGTCACAAATGTATCAGTACTAAATACCTGTATGTCCCTATGCCATAAATGTCATGTATGTTGTGTATGTCATAAATGTCGATATTAATTGAAAATGGGGGACCCTGATGTAAACAAGACAAACGTCTTTCTCTGGTCTGCATCCCCTTAACAATTGTGTGTATTGAGCCGTACTGTATTGTACCCATTCTGCAATCTGTTAAATAAAGTTTTCATTCATTCATTCATTCCATTTATTCATTTGCTTCGATTTTTCAGGTCTGGTAAATTTTAGCATGGTGTTATTCACAGATAAAAAAAATAAAAATAAAAATTGAATTGATAATCTCATTTGGTTCATTACAATTTACTCAAGACTCAGACACAGTATTTCTGACACCGGGAATACATGTCCCTAGAATCAGATACCAAGAACATACAAATGGGCCATTTAAAAAAAAAAGTCTATAAATGTTTATTCTACGTTCTTATGGAATGAATGAGATAAAAAAAATAATAAAGAAAAAGATATTACAATTCTTTTTTTAGTTAATTTTGAGTTATTGTCCATAACGCGGTAATTTGCTGTGTAATTAATTAATCTAATTAGCGCAATAAACTGACAGCCCTAATATATATATATATATATATATATATATATATATATATTTTTTTTTTAAGCTTAACTTTAAAAAGAAGTTTTCTTGCATGTCTCTTCTCACTTTCAATGATCATGCCTGTTTTAAAAATAAAAGGATAAGTTGAGAATTTTTAACCGCTTGTCCTGTTTCCTACTAAACAGTGATGTTGTCGGTCAGTAGAGTTATTTCTCAGCACAACCCATGCTGTTCTTCAAACTGGATATATACGGAGCTCCGGCTAGTTGGCCACACAATCAATGCAAAGTCAATGGGGCCATGCTCCACAGGCTCTGAAATCAATGTGGAAATGTACTTTGGGTACACTGTGGTCTGTGGAGGATAGGTTTCAGCATTGGTTTCGGGGCTCGCACAGACTGGAGTGTGGCCCCATACCAGTAGATGGTTTTCCTGTTTGTAAACACACTGTTCTCCAGCCAATCATCAGTACCCACTGAAACATGTGACTTAGTATCAGTGATGCCACAGATTACTTGTAAAAGTAATCTGATTACTGATTACTGATTACTCCTTTAAAAAGTAATCTAAGTTACTTTACTGATTACTTGATTATCAGAGTAACTTAGTTACTTTGAAAGTAACTAGGTTACGAAGTCGTCGTCGTTCCCCCAACAGTTTTTTTTAAACGCTTTATTGAAAGTGCATAAATTGTTTTTAACTTGTTTCTCTGCACATAACGTAAATTGTTAAACTAGTGCTTCAGCTTCTGTACCATCAAGTATGGTAAAGCAACAGTCTATGATGCTCACAGCATTAGAGCAGCCAGCCAGTGGTTTTACAAAACCAGTGTATCACATCTAACAAATGCAGGCTGAACTATTCAATTATATCAACTGTAACTATTAAATTGTTTTTATAAATGTCTCTCTATAAACATACAATCAGTCTCTCTTTAACATGTAAATTAACTGTAAATCTGGCAAATAAGAGCTTTTGCTCTGCCACCATCAACCCTCCTGTACCTAGTCGAAGCGTCGGCTAGTGTTGTGATTCCAGATGCTTTCAATGCAATTGGATGTGCTGTTTTTAGCGGTAGACAGTATTTTGTTTCCTCCGCCGTGAAGTAGTGACTGAGGCTACGTTTAGACGAGCGTTTTGGGGTGGAATTCTGAACAGAAACCGCAAAAGTCATCTTGCGGTTTCACTTTTAATTTTGCCAAGCGTTTTGGGGTGGAATTCTCAGACGACGGAGCCCTGCTGTCACACGATTGGCGCATATGTCACATGACGTGCTGTGAAGACCCGCCCTACTCTGCCTCTGATTCGCAGACTGTGGATGGGGAATGTGATTGGACCAAAGCAGAGTCACTCAAAGACAGAGGGACCAGTCACTGCCACACCACGTCACTCCCAAAAGAAAAACAGCTCAAAATGTATTTTTGACTGTCGAAAACGAAATAAAATACTGCATTCCGCCTGCATTATGAATTTATAATGAGATAGTAACGAAATAGTAATGCACAGCCACTTGGACAAGTAACTGCAATCAGATTACTGGCTTTTAAAGATTAACGCGTTAGATTACTATTTTCGGGGAAAAGTAATCAGATTACAATAACGCGTTACTTAGTAACGCGTTACTGGCATCACTGCTTAGTATAGCCTCTGACCTGCGCTGAGCTGCTTCTCTAAAGAAAAGGAGCTCTATGGCAACTCCCCTGACAAAGTCATTTCAAATTAAAACAGCTGGATGCCATTTTTCCAAATCATTAGATTAGATTTGATTAGATTAGATCACATTGTGACTCTTTCACCTGTTACATACTGTAGTAAACGTGTTCAGATCGCTAGCATAGCACAAGTCTGACGTGGTCAGGAAAGCCGTGTACTTGACTTTACATTTTGTTTTGTGGCTAACTAGAAGAAGAACAGCATGGATTGTACTGAGGAAGGCCTCTACTGATTTACATTGGTAAATAGGAAACAGGGCTGGGGGATCCAAAATTATGAACTTACTACAGTACCCTTTCAGTAGAAGAATCCCCCTACCTTTTACAGATATAGCGTTCTTTCATATTGAAATATCAATATGAATTCAATATATTATTCAGCCCTACTGCAGTCAATGGACAATTCATCCACTAATCAGGCCAACGGGAGAGATCGCCGCTTAAAGGAAAACCCACTCCACCAGCAACATTACATTTGATTAGACCGTGCAAGGCACATGTAGGATTTGGTCAAATTCTTGCTGTATGTCTAAAGACATTATAGACTTATATTTCATGCGAAGAAAAAACACAGCTCAGATAAAAGCTCGCTATGGTGAACACCTGGCGCTCAATTTGTCACATTCATCTTCTGCAGAGTGACGGGAAAATATTATCCTGAGAACAGGCCAGATCAGCGCTGAGTCTGGAGGTAAATGATTTAGTGTGTGTGTGTGTGTGTGTGTGTGTGTGTGTGTGTGTGTGTGTGTGTGTGTGTGTGTGTGTGTGTGTGTGTGTGTGTGTGTATGCATATTTCTGTTCATGTGTGTGTCCTATGTCCTGTGTGTGTGTGTGTGTGTGTGTGTGTGGGTGTGTGTGTGTGTGTGTGTGTGTGTGTGTGTGTGTGTGTGTGTATGTGTACACATCTATGTGTTTCTCTGTATCTGTTTGCTCTTCTGTGTGTGTGTGTGTGTGTGTGTGTGTGTGTGTGTGTGTGTGTGTGTGTGTGTGTGTGTGTATGCATATTTCTGTTCATGTGTGTGTCCTATGTCCTGTGTGTGTGTGTGTGTATGTGTACACATCTATGTGTTTCTCTGTATCTGTTTGCTCTTCTGTGTGTGTGTGTGTGTGTGTGTGTACTGTGTGTTAAAAAGCATGTAAATCCAACTCTAGTCATTTAAGTGTAATAACCAAGGTTTTTGCGAAGATTGTATACGATCAAATGCATGAACACATATGCAACCACAATCTACTTTGTTAGCTGAGGTCGTATAGCTGAGGCCATGCCAATCACCTCTGGGGTGCCCCAGGGCAGTGTGCTGGATCCTATGGGTGCTCTTTTTACTCTATATAAAGGACATGAAACCAGCTTGCACTAGCTATTTAGTCTTATATGCTGATGACTCAGCCATACTTGGGACACATAAAGATAAAGATAGAATACAGGAAATACTAGTTGATGAGTAAAGACCTGCAGGCTGCTACTACACCTGGGCAGGACCGAGTCTCTGTCTCGGAATCTTGGTTCAAAGCCCAGATTAAACAAGGAATCAGCACTGGTTATTATGATTGAAGGGGAATCTATAAATCCTCAAGTCCTCTATTAATTACCTGGGTTGCATCCTTGATTCCACGGTCTTGAAGATTTTAATTAAGGTAAATGCCAGAACTAGATACCTAGCCAGGAGGGCAAGATTACAGGTTTGTGTTAAGACTATTGGCCTTCAGTGTAGTCCAGTGTCACTTAGACTATGCCGTTAGTTCATGGTATTGGGGCCTCAACAAAGCCTTGAAACAGAAAACTTGAAAGTAGCACAGAACAAACTGGTGACAGTAGTACTAGGGCTATGTCACAGGAGTCATAAGGAGTAGGCAGGACAACTACTTTAAGAAGGTAGGAGAAGTTCATAATTACAACACCAGGGCTAGGGTAGCAAACCTCAACCTGTACAGTTTCAAAGCCATGATGGGGAAGGTTTCTTGTATCTATGTTTCTGCTACAGAATGGAACTGTTATTTGTAATTAACTCTTTCTGCGCCAAAAAACGAGAATTCTCGCGTTTCAAATCCAACCGTTGAGCGCCAAAAACGAGTTTTTCATTTTTAGATCCTTTTTAGTTTTTTTTCTCGATTTCCCCATTCTAAACACTCGCGCGGACCTGCCTGTGTCTCCCTAGCACCGCTGCCTACGTTATAATTACAATGATGATCGAATCCCGACATGTGGCAGTATCACCTACCTTTTGAACTGGGTCTCTAAGGTGTCTTTCAGTGCCTCGCTACCTCTGGCTGCAGGAATCCCTTCCCCCTCAAAGTGAAGTCAGCACACAGCCATCTGTCGGAGATTTGCTCGCCTCCATCTGTCGGAGATTTGCTCGCCTGAAACCTATTGTTTCCCGTATTATAGCCAGACCCAATGCACACAAGTAATGGTGATTGCGATGGAACCACATGGATTATTCATTTTGGAGTACCTTCTGACTAAGGTAAGGTCTATTTTAGGTCTATTTGACCGAACCTAAAACATGCTTTTGTATTGATTACAGAGTCATATTTTACCGGACCTCAAACATGTTTTTGGTAACGATCGCAACTTCGTAAAACGACCCCCCCCCCCTTAATGATTTTGTGAAGAAACATCTATATGGTATATACCTTTGATTTGGAAATAATATACGATTCAGGTGAGCAACCTGAACGATTTGCGCATATGCATATAACACGTCATATCTCACTATCTAGAAAACGAGACTGGATTATTTCTAAACGGGGCGATGTTTAGTGTGGAATAGCGCACAAACGAAAGTATGTAGAAACTAACTGGTTTGTCAATGTTGGACTATAAATAGTGTCTGTAAAATTATCCATACTATTGTCTCCATAGCATACAGAATACACGATGGGTCCGCAAACATGGCAAAAATGGTCAATAACGCTGGCGCCAGGGATTAAAGATGGGAAAACAGCGTGGCGCTCAATGAGTTAAGGAGGTGCAGAACCCACAAGTCTTTAAGAAAAATGTCAAACAGAGGCTGCTAGATAACATTTGCAAATAAGTACAAGGTCATTTTAATACACCGAAATAGGTTAAAAATGTATTATTATCTTTTATTAGCATATTTATCTTATTAATGGATTGCATCTTTTGAAAATGTAAATAGAACGTTATGTTAAGATGTAGCATGTTGTAGTTGTATGTTAGGAGGTGTGGACGGTTGTGGAGGTATGTAGAACCCAGGCGCAGACAAGCAGAGGATAGACAGGAGGCAGGTGTTGAATCTTGAATTTGAGCACTGCTCCTTTCATTTCGGTAAGTGTGGCTCAAAAACAAAGTGAGAGGGCAAGTCTCCAAAACGTGCTAAATGCCCTAAAAATCATAAACACTTTAAATAATATTATCCTCCGTGACAAGGAGCGATAATGACTTCAACAAGAGAAGTAATGCTACTCACAATAGTGTTCAGCGAATGGCTGACAAACACAAAGTGATACACGACAGGTATACGACTACTCACTGTACAGCTGACAAACAAAAGAGTAATACACGAAAGGGTACGGGGTAAAGAGAGCTTCACAACAGTGAACAGCATAACCAGACAGGATACCCGGGGTGAACAGAGTAATGACGCGACAGGGAAGTCAGGGCAGACCACACTTAAATACACAGACTAATTGACACAAGAGGGTAATTGGTAATGAGACACAGCTGGGTGGAACAGAGTGAACAACCTGGGGAAAAATACTGAAACAAGACAAGACTAAATAACACATAGATACAGACACAGGGGAGACAACACTAGACTAGACAATGGGGCACAACACAGACAGCAGATACACAGACAACAGATTAGTGAGGATGACAGAGAACAAATTAATAAACATTGACAGACACAAATGCAGTAGCGTATTGTTCATAAGGGGAGGTGGAGAAAGTCCAAGGGCAGGTGGGAGTTGTGAAGCAGGACCGGGGGGGACGTTACAGTTGTATGTCTTTCGCTTTAATGTTGAACAACATCTTGTAGGGTATGGATGGACTGATGTAACAACAGGGACCATGGTGGAAGTAAGTCTTGTTATCCATGACAATAATATTTAAATTGGTTTCTTAACTACTGTATTTGAATGTGTCAACTAAAGTAAACTAAACTAAACAAATCTAATCTACTAAACTAAACTAAACTAAACTAAACAAATCTAATATAAACTAAACTAAACTAAACTAAACAAATCTAAACTAAACAAATCTAATCTAAACTAAACTAAACTAAACTAAACTAAAGTAAACTAATCTAAACTAAACTAAAGTAAACTAATCTAAACTAAACTAATATATCTAACCTAAACTAATCTAAACTAAACTAAACTAAACTAAACTAAACTAAACTAATCTAAACTAAACTAAACTAAACTAAACTAAACTAAACTAAACTAAACTAAACTAAACTAAACTAAACTAAACTAAACTAAACTAAACTAAACTAAACTAAACTAAACTAAACTAAACTAAACTAAACTAAACTAAACTAAACTAAACTAAACTAAACTAAACTAAACTAAACTAAACTAAACTAAACAATATACTGTGTGTATCTGTCTTTGTGTCTATGTACATGCTTACCTCTTTAGCCCAAGTCCATATGTCTGTTTGTCCATCACCTCCTCTATTGTAGTTGTACCTATAGGGCCCCTGCAGAAGACCCTGATTGGTGTGTGTGTGTGTGTGTGTGTGTGTGTGTGTGTGTGTGTGTGTGTGTGTGTGTGTGTGTGTGTGTGTGTGTGTGTGTGTGTGTGTGTGTGTGTGTGTGTGTGTGTGTGTGTGTGTGTGTGTGTGTGTGTGTGTTTAATAATGCAGGACGGGCCCCTTGATAAAGTACAGCTCAG
>NC_140183.1:50953335-50978335 GCF_963971535.1 Notolepis coatsorum | reverse complement strand
AAAATGTTCTTTTTAAATCCCACGAAAAATGTGTGTTTGACAAAGTTTTTGGTAACGTGTGTACCGGTAAAAATGCAGAGTGATTATCCAAAATGGCCGTCCACTTCCATTCATTCAGACACTTGAGTCAGGACAAAGGACTTCTTCATCACATTCCCCCACCTTCCCCGACTCTCCCCCTCCCATTTGGGATCGCTTTCAGAGCAGACGCTCCTTGGCTACAACAGTGGTCAATCCTTGGTCACTTCAGGACCGTTTACAGTTGGATTCTCCCATTTATAACTGCAACTGCAACCATCAACTCCTCCCTCAATGCTTGGATGGTCCCCATCTCCCTAAAACAAGCCAGAGTCACACTGCTCATAAAAAAAACAACCATGAACCCCACCGTCATAGACAACTATTGTCTGGTCTCTCTTCTCTCCTTCTTGTCTAAAACACTTGAACATGCTGTATCCAACCAACTTACTGATTATCTCTTACAGAATGACCTCCTAGACCCTAATCAGTCAGGCTTCAGGACTGGTCACTCCACAGAGACGGGCCTCATTGCGGTCACAGAGGCACTTCACTTAGCAAAAGCGAAAGGCCTCTCCTCTGTCCTGATTCTCCTAGACCAGTCTGCAGCCTTTGACACAGTCAACCATCAGATCCTCCTCATGTCCCTCGCAGGAATGGGAGTGGCTGGCTCTGTGCTGACATGGCTGACATCATACCTCAAGGACCGCTCCTACCAAGTGTCATGGAAAGGGACCCTGTCGACCCCCACCCCCTGTGGACGGTGTCCCCCAGGGCTCGGTCCTTGGACCCCCCTTCTCTTCTCCCTCTACACTAAATCCCTGGGTAACATTATCACGTCTCATGCCGTCTTGTATCATTGCTATGCCGATGATACTCAATTCTTCCTCTCCTTTCCTCCCTCAGATATCCACGTCTCTGAGCGGATCTCGGCCAACCATCTCAAACTGAACCTAAGCAAAACAGAATTGCTTCACCTGTCGGCCAAATCCTCTCCACTGACTGACCTTTCCATCACAGTTGAGAATGCATCTCTGACCGCGTCCCCGACCACCAAGAACCTTGGTGTTGTCCTCGACGACCAGTTGAACTTCTCCGCTCACATCGCAGCGACAACCAGAACCTGCAGATTCCTCCTGACCAATGCCAGATGGGTCCGCCCCTGCCACCCAACTCCTCGTCCAATCAACAGTCATCTCCCGCCTCGACTACTGCAATGCACTGCTTGCTGGTCTACCGATCCAAAGTCTACCAAAGTTTGTTAAGGGTCCCAAGGCTATCGGGTACCTTCACAAATCATGTTGCAGCCGATGTCATCATTCACTCCCTGAAACAATAGAGTGATGGTCAAGAGGAATGAAGACACAACATGTTCACTTCTGCTCCAAATCTCCCCTAAGAGCTTTATTTGCCAAAATACTCTCAATTCAACAATTCTTTATCAAAAACATCATAGTTACAATATTTACATTTGTTAGACTGCTTCAGTACCTCTGATTATCACTGTCAATGGTTATCAAAACCTTCACTTCAATCATATACTTTCATTTACACATTTCTCTTTGGTTTCAGTCTCTTTGCTGCCATACCGATAATGTTCACTCTACACGTGCATGTGTGAGTTTTCCTGATAACTGACAGTGTAAGATCACACCTTTGAAAGAGGAAGCAAGGGAAGTGGTAGAGGGGGAGAAAAGATAGAGAGAGATGAGAAAGGGAGAGCGAAGAAGAGATCGAGAGATCTAGAGAGTGGTTGGAGACCGAGAGGGGGGGGGGGGGAGAGATTAGAGGCGATAGAGAAAGAGAGAGAGATGAGGGAGAAAGTGATGGAGAGAGATGAGAGAGAAAGGAATGGAGAGTGTGGGAGAGGGATGAGAGAGGAAGGGGCGGAGAGAGATGAGAGAGGAATGGATGGAGAGAGATGAGAGAGACATGGGCGGAGAGAGGTGAGAGAGAGCGTCATCTGTCCTCGAACAGCCTACGGGAGCGAGTCTGGGAGAGAGATGAGAGGTGATAAAGAAAGAGGGAGAGAGATGGAGGGAGCTGGAGGAGAGAGAGAGAGAAGTAGGGAGAGAACGAAGGAGGGAGAGAGAGTCATCTGTCCTCGAACAGCCTGTGGGAGCGAGTGGGGGGGAAGAGATGAGAGACAGGGATGGAGGGGGATGAGAGAGAAAGGGGTGGAGAGGGGTGAGAGAGACAGGGGTGGAGAGAGGTGAGAGAGAGAGGGGGAGAGCTGGGAGGAAGAGAGAGAAGTAGGGAGAGAACGAGGGAGGGAGAGAGATGAGAGATGATAAGGGAAGAAGGAGAGAGAGAGCAGGGGGAAAGAGAGAGAGAAGTAGGGAGAGAATGAAGGAGGGAGAGAGATTGAGAGATGATAAGGGAAGAGGGAGAGAGGGAGCTGGGGGAAGAGAGAGAAGTAGGGAGACAGAGAGGTGATCTAAACATATTTCTCCTTTAGTGGTTGGCGTCTGTGCCACCGGTATAACAGTATTAGTAGTGTTGGTACTATCACATGGTACCATTGAAACAACAGGCCGTCACACGTCACAAATCCTACTAGTTCAATGAACACCATAGATAAACATACTTTTACCATTCAACTTACTTGTAGTATATTAAGACTGCTCTTAAACTTCATGGGAAATATTCCTTTACCCGAATTATTAGCTCTAATCAAACTTTACAAAATGGCGTCTCATTAGCGTTACGCTCTGACTGATGCATTCGTGACATGTGCTTCCTTCAACATTATAACTCAATTCACGGATAGCAATTAACCTTATTCCACATTATTGTCAAGTGTTCAGGGCCCAGCATTGAATAAACATGTTACAATGTACATTATGATCATAACGTCTTCTATAACCCAGCAGCAGGTGCCGCCGTCTGTAACTGATAACGTGAACAACGCTATCTTCCCCCTCATGGTCGAGGTGTGTCGCAATGTGCGCTCACATAACATATATCACATTCTTATTGACGTTATTAACCATTCAATTTATTTCACAATTCTCGTTATTCATATCACCTAACGTTCTTCTAATGGTAGTGTTTCCTGTACTTTTCACAGTGTACTGACCTGAAACAATAGAGTGATGGTCAAGAGGAATGAAGACACAACCTGTTCACTTCTGCTCCAAATCTCCTCTGGGGAGAGGGTGGAAACCGTCACCTTAGGGGGACCTAGCGCATCACCTGAACTAATAGGTTCCGTCCTTCACTTCCTGTATAACCTATTCTCCTAGCGTGTAGCTGGCAATATGAAGTTGACCACAATTCTTCTAATAATAATAATTAGATATAAACAATTAAATAAATTACACAAGATTATGCACATATTCTTGAGAGTACCACACTGGCCTTCCGACCACTGCCACCAAGCCTCTTCAACTAATTCAGAACGCAGCCGCCTGCCTGATCTCAAACATACTGAAGTCAGTCCATATCACCCCACTTCTTAGGGACCTGCACTGGCTCCCCATTGCCGCACGAATCCACTTTAAGGCCCTCGATCTGGCATAGCGTGCTGCAAAGGGAACCGCTCCCGCCTACCTCCAGTATATGTTATCTAACTACACACCCTCAAAACGCCTACACTCTACACTCTGGTCACCTCAGACCCACTCCTATCTGAGCTCCGGGAGGGTCATCAAAGAGAAGCCGCCTATTCTCTGTCCTCGCTCCACAATGGTGGAAAGTTCGTTAGGACAGCCGAAACCCGTCCAATCTTTCACCGTCGACTAAAGACACATTTCTTCAACCATTATCTGAAATAAATTATTATTATTTCTTTAATAAAAAATAACCCTAACTAACCTTACTGTCATGCACTTGTCCTAATATACTAAGCTACACTGTAGCACTAAACACGTTGATGAACATTGTTACTTCCTGATGACTTGTCGTACAGAACTTGTAAGTCACTACGGATAAAAGCGTCAGCTAAATGACAAAATGTTAATGTAAATGTAAATGGATGTGGTCACTTGATGGAGCGGCCTGTCAAATGACGCTCACCGGATATATACTCGAGACCCGAGTCATGCAATTGGTTGAGTGTGGTGGCAATCGAAAGGCGACAAATTCAACTTTCGAACAGTGTATTGGATGGTCGGCGAAACATTTTGCCTGGAGCCGGCAGACAAGTGCAAAGTGCGATGCTTAAGAGGTTAAGCCGGGATCAGACGACACAAGCGGTTTTGTCAACACATTTCCAGCATTGGGATTATGAATGAATGACATCTTTATGCCTTTTGTAGTGTGACGTAATCAAAGACACCCGATGTTAGCATGTTAGAATTGTTCGCCTTTTTTCTTCTAGTGTGACAATTCCCAACATGTGTAGTCTTTGACGTTGGACTGAAATGAGAAGTCCAAACCAAACCCCTCTTTCACGATCCCTGGCGAGCAACATACCAAGATGGCATGTGGTGATCTACAATTACATGGCATAACTGCACATAATCCACTACAGTAGACACTAGTGAAATGTTATTTACACTGCCATCTAGTTAGTAGTAGTTAGTATCAACTAATTCCTTCTATTCTAGGAATACCTTGCAGGTAAAAAAAAATATACTAACATCAAGTAACATCTAATGAGTCATGTCATTGTTAAATCTTCTAAGTATTGATTTTAGATTGGCAGGAAATCACAATTAATAATCTGTCCACTCAAGTGGACATCATGCGTCACTAGCCATTCATACTTATTACTGTGACTGTTGTATGTCTGTGTGTATACTGTATTTCTGTGTATACTGTATGTATGTGTGTATACTGTATGTCTGTGTGTATACTGTACGTCTGAGCTGTGTGTATACTGTAATTTTGTGTATACTATACGTCTGTGTGTATACTGTATTTCTGTGTATACTGTACGTCTGTGTGTATTGTACGTCTGTGTGTATACTGTATGTATGTGTGTATTGTACGTCTGTGTGTATACTGTACGTCTGTGTGTATATTGTACATCTGTGTGTATAGTGTATGTCTGTTTATACAATGGCATGCACATTTCTTGATTCTGATTAGCTGAAACACTTCTTTCAGACGTTGTTATTTCTCATAACACTCCACGTGATCCCAGAACCCGCCCACAACCGAATAACTTTTTTTTCTAATCACTCCGTCGTTCGTGTTTTTAGGAATTGTAGCATCCTGAATATTCTGCTATTTATTCAGAAGTGCTGACTTAACCTGTTACTTCCCCTGTGTGCACAAAGACGTGATAAACAGTGTTCCTCTTTGATATCTCGCCCGGACTAATGATGCGAGGTGCTCTTCTTCCTCCGGCTTCGATATGGACCATTAACGTGACATTGAATCATCTTTCTTCCTGCCTTGAGTGTCCCATAGTGGGACCAGTTTGCGGTCACCAGCAGGGGGCGGTGGTGGCAGGCGGCGCAAAGGAGAAAGGAGCAGCGAGTGAGAAGCTAGTTACCTGGAGAGCGGAACAGGAGGAAGTCCTCTTCGACAGTGAACTCGAACGCGAGCGGACGTGTGCTCTCGAAGAGCCCCGTTGAAGAGCAACAGGAGATAACAAGTACTTTGCTATAACACGGGTTATCCTAGAAGTACAAGCGATAGAGAAGTGTGTGAATAAGTGAAACGGGTTATCCTAGAAGTGCAAGCGATAGAGAAGTGTGTGAATAAGCGAAACGGAAAGAAGAACCAACTTCAGTAAATAACGTGTTATCCTAGCGGTATATTAGCTTGCTGCTAACGGCTATAGTGACTCTGAGTACACCACAAGGTGAGCGTCGCTGAAGACAGGTGGTGCCTATAGCACGTTGCGTTAGCTGTATAGGCGACAGCAGGAGGGTCCACCAAGACCCACAGTTTAGCTGTGTTTAAGGTAGCAAACAGTTTAGAGCGCGCCAGCTCAGTCAGCAGCCCCACAGTGGACATCTCGTCGACGCAGCCGAGGACACCTCTTCTTCCAGCAGAGGTCGCCACAACACAGCACGCTCCTCCAGTTCAGCCACTGCCCCTGCTGCCTACCCCCGCCCGCTGGCTGTTCTCGCGGGATCGCCCGATGGCCATCTTGTCACCCGGACGAGGGGTGGTGAGAGTGGACCCGCCATCTCGGTTAAGTACAGCGGTACTTCGTGTGCCAAAACAATATTAATTTGAAGCGAACGCTAGCAACCAGCGTCTAGGGGTACCCCAACCATTATAAGCCGGCTTTAGCTTAGGTCTTTTATTTGGTAACGTGGGCCCACATGTGATTTATTTTTGTATGGTAATAATATTGTGATGTTCTTGAATTCCCATTGAACTACTTAATATGTGCCTGGGTCTTCCCCTACTCAAAGCGGGGCTCTTGAATTAATGTACTGAGCACTAGGTGCCTATTTTGGGAATAGCGTCCCCTGTATTGTGAGTGAGAGCACCCGGTGCCTACTGTGATTATACTGCATATGAACCACATGAAGTTATAATCTGTAATTGCTACTTGACCCGGCCTTATATAAAGGAGACGTAGATGGGAGCACGGTGTGTGTGTCTATTACTGCGCCTTGTTCTAACCTTTGTTGACCGGGAAAATATATGACCAGCATTATGATCAGCATTACTATTTAACCCTTCCCACCCTATTCGTATCACATGGTTAAAGGTCTCTACAGGTTGTCAAGGAACGGTACTGCTTTGGGGGAGCGCAATATCTTTAGTCAACTAACAGTCACCAGATGTGGGAGGGCTAACGGAGGTACTGGGGGAAGTGAGAGTGTGTGGGGAGCTACTGCTGACCGCCCTGGAAGGCGAGCGGGTACCACCAGAGTACCACCCCCCAGGTTAGTAAATCCTGGGCCCCATCCGCTCCTGCTGCCCGCCCTCCAGTTCGACGTTCCGGGCCCAAAGACGGGGGTTCAGATAGATTAGAATCTACTGCATCCCGCTACCAGGTGGCCATGTACAACCACTCCCATAAAGCAGGGATAATCCACCCTGCTACATAATGAAACCAAGATGGCGGACAATAATCGTTATGACTGGATGTATTGATATCGTCATAACGACTCATTCAAAAACAATAAAGTCACGTGGAATGTGTTAGTTGCTTACACAATGTTGGATTATGTAATTGGTTGGTCATGACTCATTGTGAAACTAAATATAAATCGCGGGAAGTGTGTTGTTAGATGGCATTCGTTGTAGAACCTCCCTCTCCTTCAAAAGAACACTGTCATTTCACTGTTAATAAAATGTTCAACCAATCAAATAACAACGGCTAACTTCACTGTTAGATGGCATGCTTCGTAGCAACCTATGTATAGATGTAGCACTGTCTATCTGTATGTCATATATGTTATGATGCATTGAAAATGAGGGACCCTGATGTAAACAAGACGAAAGTCTTTCTCTGGTCTGCATCCCCTTAACAATTGTGTGTATTGAGCCGTACTGTATTGTACCCATTCTGCAATCTGGTAATAAAATGTTCAATCAATCAATCAATCAATCAATCAATCAATCAATGATTAATCAATCAATCAATCAATCAATCAATCAATCCAATAACAACCGTTAACTTCACTGTTAGATGGCATGCTTTGTAGCAACCTCCCTCTGCAAAAGGACACTGTTGCACGAAGCGATTTCACTGGATGTCCCGGACACAATGGAAGTATGGATATATTTGTAATGCATAATTAAAAAAAGATACAGTTAACTGGAATATGTTAGTTGTTTACACAATGTTGGATTATGTAATGTTGGTTTGTCATGACCCATTGTCAAAACAATAATACATCACAGGATGTATATGAAGTTTGTTGTTAGATGGCATGCTTGGAATCACCGCACCTCCCTCTGCTTCTAGACAAGGAGGCAATTATTTAAATTTATTTACCTACTTTTTCTGCTCATGGTTTTGTGAATAAATCTCCATTATGCTTCAATTACTGTGTGTTTATTCTATAGCAATAAGGTTGGGTGAATTCGGCCATTGTATAAAAGACATTACATTACTTGAAGTCATGTGTTATAGGAATTAGATCACGCCTATGGGGGTCTAACGACCCTCGGCTGCGCCTCGGGCCTAACAACCACCCATAGGCCTGATCTAATTCCTATAACACACTCCGTCGCGTGATGTAATGCTTAAGTATATACTGTACGGCTGTGTGCTGTGTGTATACTGTAGATCTGTGTGTATACTGTACGTCTGTGTGTATATTGTACATCTGTGTGTATACTGTATGTGTGCTGTGTGTATACCGTATGTCTGTGTATACTGTACATCTGTGTGTATACCGTATGTCTGTGTATACTGTACGTCTGTGTGTATACTGTATGTCTGTGTGCATACTGTACATCTGTGTGTATACTGTATGTCTCTGTATACTCTACATCTGTGTGTATACTGTATGTCTCTGTATACTCTACATCTGTGTGTATACTGTACGCCTATGTATATACTGTACATCTGTGTGTATACTGTACATCTATGTATATACTGTACGTCTGTTGTAAATATGTGACACAATGGACTTTTCATTTTGTATAATTTGCTTGATTGGTTTTGTTAATACACCCAGTATTACTATGTTATATCATATCATTATTAATGCAGTATATATTTCAGTTGAAAACTATAGATGCATGTTGTCCACATGTTGAAATATCTTTGAAAAATATATAAATATATTTTCTTAAGTAAAAATCTTGTTTTTCATGCCCCAAGAGCAATGAAAACACAGACAATTCCTGACTGAGGTTATCATCAGGGCCGCCTGGGAGAAATGCGAGGCCCTGTGCGAGATTTAAACGCAAGGCCCCCCCCCCTAAAGGTTTATAAAAAAAAGAATAATAATATATATTTTTTTTTTTTCATACAGTCAACATATTCTTAACACTTTAATCGCCATGGGTTAAATTCATAATTTACCATCCCTCGCCAGCTCTATTTGTCTATGGAGAAGTTCCCCTTCTTTGCAGGGCTATAACTTTTTAAATTCTATTGCTAAATTGCCATTATTATGGCCCATTCAATGTCCTATATGTATTGTTCAGGGTGTAGCAACATTAAACTTTTTCATTCACATATTCATACTAAAATATGGTCTAAAGTATGTAGTTTTCTGCAGCTTTCTTCAGAACGTGATTTATAGCCCTAAATGCATTATATTGATGATCAAATACAGTTTGGCAGGAATCTGTGCGAGATAAAAAGTTTCAACTGGATGTGGTTCTAGAAGTTTCTACGCACCATCTGATGATGACCGGATGGGCGGGGGATCGTTTATAATTCCGTGGGCAGCGTTAGATGATTCATCCAGAGTGGGTCATATGTTCATCAGATCAGTTAGTATAGAATACGTTAGAAAATAACGCTGAATCTTACCGTGGCTTCCTCGCGCCGGTGGCAGATGAGCGTGGAACAGATTTTTTTCTTTTATGGGATGTAGAAATGCCCGATCCATTTCCAGGTTGTATAATAGTATATACGTCCAAATAACGTTGTTTATTGAGTTAGGGCAAGCGATCTATTATCCAGTGTTTCAAGATGGAGTCGCGGGAGCTATAGCGAGTGGCCGGACCACATATGGATGAGTACTACCGGTTCAAAGATGGAGTCGCGGGAGCTATAGCGAGTGGCCGGACCACATATGGATGAGTACTACCGGTTCAAAGGTTAATATCCGGTTGGCGATCTGCCGATCGGCCACCAGATGGCGCTCTTGAACCGCTAGAGAGTTGAGAGGAGATCACCAGTGTGTCTCAGGGCTCCGGAAAGGAAATATGATTTCGATGACAGATTTTTGAAATATTGACATCAAAGACGAGTTACGGCGTCTTCGGCAGAATGAGCATGGCTCGGAATGACGTGAAAACTCGTCCGCGGCGATCATAGTGTTAAATAATAGCGCTGCCCGAGGCTGGGCATGATACAGTCAACATATAGCAAGAGAGAGAGAGAGAGAGCGAGAGAGAGCTCCCGTTCTACAGTCAATATACAGTGTTATCGCTTTGTAACACTGTACACATTTCTCTACAACACACATGTGGCAGTAATGCAGAAAATCCAGCAAGGGAAGAAGCAGTGTAGAAAACAGGTGGAGTTTTTGCCTAGCAATGGGAATGCTTTGGCTGTACTGTGTAGATAGAAGTACACACTCTAGTGTTGATGTCTTTGTTTACAAGGCTTCAGGTATGGTTGCTCTGCTACAAACACAGTAGAGCAGCTGTGTGCACATCCAACCTGTTTTAGGCCAGGTGCAGGATAAAACTAAATGTGACTGAAGGAAAAATTGCAATGAACTGACCGACACAATTGACAACTATAAGCAATGCAATGCTCAGAGAGAGAGAGAGAGAGAGAGAGAGAGAGAGAGAGAGAGAGAGAGAGAGAGAGAGAGAGAGAGAGAGAGAGAGAGAGAGAGAGAGAGAGAGAGAGAGAGAGAGTCTGTGATGATCTAGACAGAGAGAGTCTGTGGTCCAGAGAGAGAGAGATGAGTCTGTGGTCCAGACAGAGAGAGAGAGAGAGAGAGAGAGAGAGAGAGAGAGAGAGAGAGAGAGAGAGAGAGAGAGAGAGAGAGAGAGAGAGAGAGAGATGGGTCTGTGGTCCAGACAGAGAGAGAGAGAGAGAGAGATAAGCGAGACAGCTAAGATGAGCCCCTAAAGGATATTCAACTTTTAATGGAAGAACAAAACAGAAGGAAAAGATAACTTCACAAAGGCAACATGAATATACATAGATCCAAAAGGACAAAGATCAACACTTAAATCCAAAGAGAAGAGGGTCTATACCAGAGAAAACAAAGTAGCAAGGAGCCAACGGCCGACATCAGCTAAATAGGCTAACTGCAAATAGAGTAGCCAGGTACTGACACCAGGTACACACCGTTAGCTACGACAGCTAGCCGGCCCATTTGGCTCAATATAACGTTAGCTACGTTAGCTAGCCGGCCTGCTTTGGCTCAATATAACATTAGGTACGACAGCTAGCCGGCCCGTTTGGCTCAATATAACGTTAGCTATGTTAGCTAGCCGGCCCACTTGGCTCAACATAACGTCTACGACAGCTAGCCGGCCCGCTAGCTCAACATAACGTTGGCTACGATAGTTAGCCGGCCCGCTAGCTCAACATAACATTAGCTACGATAGCTAGCCGGCCCGCTAGCTCAACATAAGGTTAGCTACAATAGCTAGCCGGCCCGCTGGTCCAACAGAACGTCAGCTACGATAGCTAGCCGGCCCGCTGGCTCCACATAACGTTAGCCAACATAACGTTAGCCACGATAGCTAGCCGGCCCGAGAGAGAGAGAGAGAGAGAGAGAGAGAGAGATATCTCCACGGCGGGAATAGAATAGAGTGCATTAAAAACTCACCAAACGTCCAAGAGGATGGAGACAACCGCGTGGATTTGACGAAGTTCATCTGCCGAACGACCGTCCTCTTCATCTTGGCATAACAATGCTGCACGCGCTCTCTCTAGGTTAGCTAACGCTAGTTAGCCTTTAGCTAAGCTACTAGCCGACATGGCTATCCCGACTGAACCACACGTTAGCACTCGATATTATAACGTAGCTAAAGCTAACTAGCTGTCCCTGCCTTTAGCTAAGCCGACATGGCTAGCCTGACTGAACTTTCTAACATGCAACAACTTTCATCTTCAGTCCATCTGCCGAACGACCGTCCTCTTCGTCTTGGCTGGCATAACCTCCAATGCTGCACGCGCAAAATAGTCAGACGCAGCTGACGCACGCCGGCCGACTGTACACATGTAACCCCTCCCTTCGTTGAAACCAATAGTATGTCTGCTGCAGAGCCCCAGAGCTCCAATAGTGTATCTGCAGAGCCACAGAGCCAGGAACAAGTCAGACACATTCTACAAACGTGTCTAATGTGAAATATATAAGCATATAAGCAAAACTAGATTTTAGGTCTGTGATGAAAAAGGGCCTCGCGGGAAGGGGGGCCTCGCAAAAAAATAAAAAATAAAAAATTGTACAAGGCCCCCCTTCCCGCGAGGCCCTGTGCGACCGCACTGCTCGCACACCCCCTGAGGCGGCCCTGGTTATCATAATTCATGCATGAAAGGGTTAGTATAGTAGGAAGAGTGCATGATAGTATACGTATAGATATTTATTGAAGAAGTGTGTTTTTAGTCGACAGCAAAAGATTGGTCGGGTTTTGGCTGTCCTAACTGTGGTGGGAGGTTTGTTCCACCATTGTGGAGCGAGGACAGAGAATAGGCGGCTTCTCTTTGATGATCCTCCGGAGCTCGGATAGGAGTGGTCTGAGGTGGCCAGAGGATGTAGAGCAGAGGGGTCTTGAGGGTGTGTAGTTAGAGACCATTGATTGGAGGTAGGCGGGAGCCGTTCCCTTAGCTGCACAATATGCCAGGTCGAGGACCTTGAATCGGATTTGTGCAGTGATGGGGAGCCAGTGCAGGTCCCTAAGAAGTGGTGTAACATGGACTGACTTTGGTAGGTTGGAGATCAGATGGGCGGCCTGCGTTCTGAAGAGTTGAAGAGGCTTGGTGGTGGTGATCGGTAGACCAGCGAGCAGTGCATTGCAGTAGTCAAGGCGAGACATGACTGTTGATTGGACAAGGAGTTGATTGGCTTCTTTTGTCCGGAAGGGGCGGATCCTTCTGACATTGCTCAGGAGTAATCTGCAGGTTCTGGTCGTTGCGCGATGTGAGCGGAAAAGTTTAGCCGATTGTCAAGGACTACACCAAGGTTATTGGCGGTCGGGGACGAGGCCACAGCTACATTTTCCACTGTGATGGAAAGGTTGGTCAGCGGGGAGGATTTGGCAGGGAGGTGAAGCAATTCTGTTTTGCTTAGGTTCAGTTTGAGGTGGTTGGTCGTCATCCAAGTGACACTGGCACAATGACACTGACTGCACTGCACTAGTCTTTACTGGAACTCTGCACTTTACACTATGTATTTAAATTATTAATCCTCCACTACACTGTTTTTGTCCTGTGTCTGTGTTGGTGTTGTTGTTACTGTGAAAAAATAAATGAAAAATGCATACACTGTAATGCTGCAACAATTACCAATGTGTTTTTACACAAATGGCTTAATAAAGGAATCTGAATCTGAATCCAGGCGGAGATGTCGGACAAACAGGCAGAGATTCGCTCAGAGACATGGATATCTGAGGGAGGAAAGGAGAGGAAGAGTTGAGTATCATCGGCATAGCAATGATACAAGAAGGTATGAGCTGTGATAATGTTACTCAGAGATTTGGTGTAGAAGGGAGAGGAGAGGTCCAAAGACCGAACCCTGGGGGACACTCGTCCGAAGGGGGCGGGGGGCCAACAAGGTCCCTCTCCATGATACTTGGTGGGAGTACTTGTCACTTGAGTGTGTTATCTATGTGTGCAGTCACATGAAAGTGCATACTCGTTCCCTCTAGTTCCCTCTCACAAAGGCGTCAGGCCCAGAGCCCCATGCAGGGAGCAACAGAGCAGATGCTGAGGCTGTAGGCTACCTATGAACGGGAAATAGGACCTAGCGAGGGGCCGATGGTGGAAGGCAGAGCCTGACTGACTGGCACCACAACACACACACACACAAATATATCTCGGCATGTGATGGTGCAGAGAGAGAAGACCAATAAGCAATTTGGTTGGAGTTGGAAATGGATTTCTGAGAGGGGGGGGCACCTTTTATCACAGATCAGCGTCTCCTTGAGCGGGGGTCTCCCAGTTGATGCATCAGGGGCGCCCGGTGGGAGGCCATATTGAAATGAGCCCCCACCTCACATAGAGCTCTCCACCCACCCGGCACTTATCCACCCCTGACATTTGGAGTGTTCATGTGTGTGTGTGTGTTGGGTTGTGTGTGTGATTGCGTGGGGGGCACTCTGTTTCCGCCCAGAGACCCGATTGCCTCTGCTGCCCTGCAACCCCCCCTTTCCTACCCCTAACCCGCCCTCCGCCACACACTTCGCCACCCTCTCTCTCTTTCTCTCTCTCCGATTTGGCCCCACATCTCATTTGCCTGTTCATTTAAAAGCACAAAATGCCCACTGAGATCCAATATGGGGCTGAGGCGGGGGGCTGTCCCTCAGCAGGAGAAACACACAGCGACAACACGATGAAGAGAGGGGGGAGAGAAAGAGAGAGAAAGAGAGGTGGAGGATGCCAGGACCACCGAAAGAAAGCGGCTTCAAATGGCTTCCTGGCCTTCATTCCCACTGCTTCTCTCTCTCTCTCTCTCTCTCTCTCTCTCTCTCTCTCTCTCTCTCTCTCTCTCTCTCTCTCTCTCTCTCTCTCTCTCTCTCTCTCTCTCTCTCTCTCTCTCTCTCTCTCTCTCTGTCACTCACCGGAGTGACTTTTGCAGGCTTTTGCAAAATGTTTCTTATGGTTTTTTTTATAGGTCAGTTGGTTGGTTGATCAGTTGGTTGGTTGGTCCAAACCAAAAATGTCCCCACCCTCTATGGCCACAGGTTTAGCCCTAGGAGGCTTAAAATCAGTGGCGGCTGGTGAAAAATATTCTAGGTGGGGCGGTGCCATATTCAATCAGTTTCAGTAACTACAGACAGTATATAACCAGACCTGCAAACTGATAAGAGGTCAAAAAAGTGACATGTTGCGGTTAGGTGGCCGAGCGGAGATTGCGTTCGTCACCAACCCCGGAGCTGTGAGCTGGATTCGAGGCGAATCCAGCTCACAGCTCCGGGGTTGTCACCAGCTTGGCTGGCCGTCTGCACTAATACAATTGGCTGTATTAGAGGGTGGGAGAAGCTGGCGGGGTGGGTCCGGGTCGTTGTAAACAGCGACTCCTACAGTTCGGTCGGGGCGCCTGCTAAGTGCGGATAGGACTTGAGGGGGATAGTGTGATCCTCCCACACGCTATGCCCTCTCGATGAGAATCCGCGCTGCCAGGTGAAAAGAAGCGGTGATTGGCTGGACGTGTGTCGGAGGAAGCACGTGGTAGCCTCCACTCTCCCAGATGATCTGACTGTGGGGGGTAAGTGCGCAGCGACCAGGAAGGGACTGGGAATTGGCATACGACTAACATTGGGATGGGAGAAAATCGGAGGAAAATGGAGGGGGAAAAAGACCAATAAAAATAAAAATAAAAAAAAAGTGACATGTTTGTAAACCAAACCCCTGTAGGGTGTGTGGGTGTAGCCGGTGTGATCTTGTCTGCGTTGTGTTTTTTGTCGATTCGACCCCTGTTAAGGGATCGCCCTGAGTGGGAGTTGAACCCCGGACGCCCGCGTCGCGGGCGGCATCACAGACCACTAAGCAAGAAGTGAATTCACTTCTTGCTTCCGGGTCTGGATGCCTCTGGGGAGTGAGTTTACTTGCAGTACCGCTTACCATCCACAGCCACGTCACTACTTGTACCCGTGACTGTGGATATACTGCGGTACCTCCGTTACACTCACCCCCCTAAACTCACTCCACCCAGGGCATCCGGGTCACGGCACCACATGTAGCCGGTGTGATCTTGTCTGCGTTGTGTTTTAGTCGATTCGACCCCTGTTAAGGGATCGCCCTGAGTGGGAGTTGAACCCCGGACGCCCGCGTCGCGGGCGGCATCACAGACCACTAAGCAAGAAGTGAATTCACTTCTTGCTTCCGGGTCTGGATGCCTCTGGGGAGTGAGTTTTACTTGCAGTACCGCTTACCATCCACAGCCACGTCACTACTTGTACCCGTGACTGTGGATATACTGCGGTACCTCCGTTACACTCACCCCCCTAAACTCACTCCACCCAGGGCATCCGGGTCACGGCACCACATGTAGCCGGTGTGATCTTGTCTGCGTTGTGTTTTTTGTCGATTCGACCCCTGTTAAGGGATTGCCCTGAGTGGGAGTTGAACCCCGGACGCCCGCGTCGCGGGCGGCATCACAGACCACTAAGCAAGAAGTGAATTCACTTCTTGCTTCCGGGTCTGGATGCCTCTGGGGAGTGAGTTTACTTGCAGTACCGCTTACCATCCACAGCCACGTCACTACTTGTACCCGTGACTGTGGATATACTGTGGTACCTCCGTTACATGGGCACTGGGCATTGTCCCCCAAAAGAAAATCGTTGTGATTTTAACATGTAAATGAAGCACTCAGAGAAGAAAATAAAGGGAAAAGACAACCCGTATCCGGGTCTGACAGCACTACAATTACATTTTCATATTATAATATCATAACGCAGAGGCTGAGACTCACTTGTTTTGCTGCCGGTAGAACATCGCGTACGAATTGGAAGAGCCGCCGCATGTCGCGCTAACCTTTGGAGAAGCTTTGTGGTCCGGGCTTGAACTTTCCATAAATGTATCTTCATAAATCCCTTTTGTTAGATCCAGCACTGAATGTATCTTGTGATTATTATCAATTTGCGACGACAACAACAAGTAAACAACTAGGGGAGAGTGGGGTGAGTAGTGCCAAGGGGCATGTAGTTCCACCCCTGTTATCTAGAAAACCATAGAAGAAGTTGGTCATGTGACAACATATTTTTGAAGAGGCATCCATTTCACTCATCCTGCAAAGAAGAGAGACACCTGGCTTGAGAGGTAAGCACATTTAAGTTCAAAAAACAGTTTTTTGCCCTCCAAAGTAAAATTTGTATGATCAAGGTTTTTTTATTGCTGTGTTTGAACAATTATAGACAACTTTGAAAACAGTTCACACATGTTTTAGTGCTTTAGTAAGCTACACCATGAGTCTATACAGTTAGCATGATGCTAGCTCAAAACAGCTGGGGGATGTATTTTTTTCAAAATGGTAGGCTTGGGGTGATTTGTGCCAAAGGGCCTGGGTTAAGTTGTGCCAGATATTCTCTTTGTTAAGTTGCCCCAACTTATTTTATTAACTATATATATTACTTTATTGTATTGTATTGTTATTGTACATTGCATTCTTGCATTTGATCACTAAAACTATGTGATATTCTTAATTTTAGACCAAAATCCATCATGCCACACAGATATACAAACGGAAGACAGACAGGGTTTCAACTCCTCTTGAGAAGTTGGAAAGAGCAGTGAAAGAGGTCCCAAAGTGATTGTCCCCAGGGATGCACAACATCCTAAACGATATGTACATATTTTAGTTGGGGGCATTACTGTAATCCTCTTGCTTTAAAGGCACTTTAAGTAAATAGTGGAACTACTCACCCCACTCTCCCCTATTAGCGTTAGTTATTTCCTGGTTGGCGTGGTTCCGGACGTTATGTCAAACGAATGCCACACGCTCAGCCTAGTGTGACTTATGTATGACGAAGGCACGTAAGGGCTTGCACTAAAATAGCCCATAGAAATGAATATTTTTTTAAGGAAGAGGACTAGGATTAGTTGTAACGTTAATTTAGGTTCGTGTTAACGTTCGATAATGTACAAAATAAACGTTTTCCGCTGCTATAAACGTCGCACTTTTATTTTGAAACCCCCAGAAAGGAAGTCATTATATATGCTTTACCCTCCTGTTCTGTTAGCTCCGGTTAGCTCAGAGCGTCCAGTAGTTAGTAGTATATTATCAATACCAGCCATTGGATTACTGTTTTCTAAATTGGGGAGGCTTTTAATCGTCAAGGTAAGAGGATTTTAAGTAGGGATGCTCGATATTGGCTTTTTTACCGATACCGATATTCCGATATTGTCCAACTCTTAATTTCCGATACGATATCAACGATATCAACCGATACCGATATATGCAGGGTTTCCCACCCCAAAAAACGGAATAATTTCAGGTAACTAATCATTTCACTGGATATATATATAACAAATATTGTTATTGTTTTTTTCTTTTTTTAAACCGATACCGATATTTTCCGATATCACATTTTACTGCCGATATCGGCCGATAATATCGGTCGGCTGATAATATCGGACATCCCTAATTTTAAGTCATGGTATCCATAAACTTCAATCGGTTCGGATCCTTTGAATGAATGAGAATCTCAAACAATCACGACGACACGTTGAAATCACTGACGTGCGCTCAGAGAGGATTGGTTAGGCAAAAAATTGTTCCAAGTATATTTGCTTATAAAACGTAATTGTCTAATTCAATTATTTTTTATTTCTCCACGTGGTGAATACACAGGTCACAACATGTTTACATGAACGTTTTGGAGTTGTATTTGGAGTGTATTTCGTGACTGTATACAGTGTAAGGGAACGTCAGGCTCCGGATCTCCCCCACTTCCAGTGATGAGCTCGGATCTCCCCCACTTCCAGTGATGAAGCTAAGCTATGCTAACGGAGCGACTGTTCCCAAAGCTAAATGCACGCACAGAGACAAAAAAGGTATGTATCTTCTTGTCTAACTCCAGGGAAGATGTTAAATAAGCTAATTTCCCAAAATGTTGGAGTTTTCCTTAACAACTTATGCTTATGTTTCAGTTTCACTTGTAGAGATGATTTAACTTCACGTGAAGCCGAGACTGAAGACTAGAGAACAGATGACATGTTACATAACAATGCAGAGGCAGATGATTTAGCAATATTTTGGATTTAAACACCATGGCAGCTCAACTGGAGAGGAGCTCAGATGATCAGTCGGAAAAGTATAGTGCTTCTTTTTTTCTTCTCCGATCAGCTGTGAGAGAAAGTCTGCAGGAGAAAATTGGCGTGTGTTGGTGTATGTGTGTGTGTGTCTTTCTATTGGTTAACATTATTGGGCGAACAAGAAAACTAAAGAAAACTATAAAATTGTAATGACCCTGCTGTGTTACAAACATATAATTCATTCATGGTTTTGTTTTAGGGATACCTGTAGTAAACGGGAGGGGAGGAGGGGAGAAACAGCCCAGTGCTGAGTGTCAGAGTGTGCGTTGTTAATTTGTTCTGTCCGCTTGTCATCGTGCCTTTACAAGCTTCAACGTTTTATTCATCATCTAAATTTGGCAATACAAGCTTAATATTCAACGTTAAAGATCAATGTAAGCCAGTGTAAAGTAAAGTAAAGATATTGAGCATAGATTTGTAAAATGTGCAACCCTAGTTTCACCTAGTGGTATGAGACGAATTCTTCGTATGGCTGCATGTACCACACCGTGACGCCCGTACCGTAAATTCGCCGGACGAATACACGTACCGTTACACCCCAGTGGCCTATTACAAAAGCGTCACAGCTATTGCTGAGAAGTTGTAAAAAGTCAAAGGAAGATTAGACGTTGTATGAATGCTAAAGTGAACGCGTACGGCTATAGCTCAAAGTTGCGGCGCCATGGATTGTGTTCCATGTTTCATGGCCCTCCTGGTGTCGCAGGTCAGGGAGTCTCACATCACAATGTGCCAGCTGGGGGAGAACTGACACCCTGGTGGAGGGCAGGAGAGAGGAGGAGGAGAGGAGGAGGAGGAGGAGGAGGAGGAGGAGGAGGAGGAGGAGGAGGAGGAGGAGGAGGAGGAGGAGGAGGAGGAGGAGGACGAGGACGAGGACGAGGAGGAGGAGGAGGAGGAGGAGGAGGACGAGGACGAGGACGAGGACGAGGACGAGGACGAGGACGAGGAGGATGAGGAGGATTTAGCAGGAGAAGAGTTTTCCCTGATGACAGCTACAGTATGTATGGATAGCAATGTGTGTCATTTTCAATCCACATTTGGAATTTTATACTGATGGCAAGAAGCATTCTTACAATACCTTTGTTAGTATATAATTGTCAAAGTGAAAAAAACATTTTGACCAACAGGGAACTGACTGGAAGTTGTGGTCCCAACACACTTCTCTGATCTCCCACCTTCACATACACACACACGCACAGTCGCACACACATGCACGCATGTACACACACACACACACATGCACACACACACGCACACACCGGCACGCACGCACACACTGCTCTGATGCACACAAACAAAGGTTATTAGGGCTAATTGCAAAGGCGATGCAATTTCCATAGCATAAACCAAATCAAAGAGAGCTGCACTCTCCGCACTCTGCGCTCCATCTGTTTAATGTGCTCTTCAATAGGTGAGCAAGGGGCTCGCCTCACAAAGCACCTCTTCTTCTTCTCCTTCTTATCAAACACCACATTGTTGTTCTCGTTGCTCTTGAGACCATTGCGGATGCTATTTAAGAGCCAAAATCACCATATGAATAACCTGCTCATATTGTGAAAGGCGTGCCTAGTCCAAAGACCACAGGCTGCACTACACCTAAAATATAAATAGAGACCCTGCAATTTTGATAAATGGTCCTAAATGGCTGTTGAATCATATCATATCCTTTTCTTTCTTTCTTTTTTTCCTACACCTTTAACTTTAACGTTTCCTACGCCTACTGGTCGGTTATCTTGAGGTTCCGTCTGAGGCGTCTCTGGCGGGGGGGGGGGGGGGGGGGTTGTCCCGTGCAAATTCTTTTTTTGAAGTGTTTAAATGGCAAAAATTACGCGTTTAGAACGTCATTGTCCCAAAACACTGCAATCGAGAGACGAACTTGTTTATGCAAAAAAGGCAATACCATGGACCCGCTTTCACGTTTGACAGAGTACTACCTTCCACCTGGTTGAATACATTAGAGGGCCCAGCCTGTAGAACGCAGCAAATGAATGCCCGCTCACTATCCCTCTCCAGTCCCAGTCATAGCAGCCGGCATAAGAAAACAACCATTCATCCCAATCACATTTTTCATCTCCTTATTCACATTCCCCTGTCCCTCTGTCCCCCTGTCCCTGTGTCCACCTGTGTCCCCCTGCCCTCTGTCCCCCTGCCCTCTGTCCCCCTGCCCTCTGTCCCCCCTGTCCCCTGTCCCCCTGTCCCTCTGTACCCCTGTCCCCTCTCCCCTGTCCCCCTGCCCTCTGTCCCCCCTGTCCCTCTGTCCACCTGTCCCCCTCTCCCTGTCCCCCTGTCCCTCTGTACCCCTGTCCCCTCTCCCCTGTCCCCCTGCCCTCTGTCCCCCTGTCCCTCTGTCCACCTGTCCCCCTCTCCCCTGTCCCCCCTGTCCCTCTGTACCCTGTCCCCTCTCCCCTGTCCCCCTGTCCCTCTGTACCCCTGTCCCCTGTCCCCTGTCCCCCTGTCCCTCTGTACCCCTGTCCCCTCTCCCCTGTCCCCCTGTCCCTCTGTACCCCTGTCCCCTGTCCCCTGTCCCCCTGCCCCACCATGAGTACAACTTTGAAAAACACACATGATATCTCCTGTAACTCAGTTCAGGTACCTATTGCAGTACCTATACACACACGCCACACAGCGCATTAGTACCCAGACCTTGACCTGTGCAGCCTAACTGTATGACGATCCTGAATGATAACACTGGAGGCTTCAAAACCCTCTTAATGGAACCCTCAGGAGAGAAGGAGGAAGGAGAGAGAGAAGGAGAGAGAGAAGGAGAGAAGGGGAGACGGTGGAAGACGAAGTGAGGAACAAATACTGATATAGATGAGGGCAGAGTAGAGGAAGAAAGAGAGGAAAAAGGAGGGGTGGGGGGACCAAGGAAGACATCAATCCTGCTTTAAGCCCACCTTATTGGCGTGCAGCGACCCTGGAACGCGGGGCTATTGTCTAGGCTCCTTATCATAATGTAGGCTGTGTTGTCTTCCCCATTACACCTCGGCCATTCAATTAGCCCCCATTTCCCATAGTAATAGAGCTCTACGCCGCTGGGGTCAGGACTGACAAGGGGATAGGGAGGGGCGGTCAGTGAGAGAGAGAGAGAGAGATAGAGGGGGGGGGGAGCGGGAGGGGGAGAGAGAGACAGAGAGAGGAGAGAGAGAGAGAGAGAGAGAGAGAGAGAGAGAGAGAGAGAGAGAGAGAGAGAGAGAGGAGAGAGAGAGAGAGAGAGAGAGAGAGAGAGAGAGAGAGAGAGAGAGAGAGGAGGATGAGAGAGCGATGTCTGTATACCTGTAGGCAGGCCGACGTCAGTCTTCATAATATGGTGAAAAGGGCGAGTCAAAGTCATTGGTGGGTTGGGCTGCGCTGAGGTTACATCCTACAGGTATTGCAGAACAGAGGTGGCGGTACAGAGGGGTCGTGGGTTCGGGTGCAGTACTGGATGATTAGCGGGATGAGGAAGTGGGACTCGGACTCCTGAAAGAAAATGTCTTTCCAACCTAATTAGCTTTGCCTCTAGCAGCTACCATACCAGGTCCACAAGATGGCTACTTAAAAAAAAAAAAGAGAGAATAAACACTGAACTAGGAAGAACAGCTTTCTCAAGCTTCGCACCTTGGGCATGGAATGGGCTACAGGACCATATCCACTTAGATACCCTGGTCTCTCTCTGCGAATTAAAATCTGTATTACATAACTTCTACAAGAAGAATGTCGCTGCTTTCTGTAGTCAGGTCCCAACTGCAAAACTGCAAAATTACTGTATTACCCTGTATTCTTACACTTTTACTATTATGTAGACTATTCTGTTTTGTGTTTTTGTGTTTACATGTGATACAGTATATTGTATATTGTATACATGCACTTTTATTATGTTCTTGTGTGATGTATCGCACATTTTATTGCTGTCTGATATATTGCAAATGTTATTGATGTCATCTTGGCCAGGTCTCCCTTGCAAAAGAGATCTTGTATCTCAATGGGACTTCCTGGTTAAATAAAGGTTAAATAATATATATATTTTTTAATTCCAATCTGATGATAACAGTGGCAGACTATAGTAGTGACTTCCAATTGGGACTGTTAAATAAATAAACAGCTACGTGTTATATTATATGGCTTTTGAAATTACGTTAGAGAGGAGAGTGAGTTGTGATATAAGACACAACTGATCGATTGAGTGATTTGTTTACAGTAATACAATTTCTGTCGCTCCCTTTTTTTGTACATCATTTAAAAAAATATTATAACTTATTTCAGTCCAAAATGTTTTATACCAGCGCTTTTTTTTTCTAGACTACTATGGGGGTAGATTTCTATCAAAAATAAAGAAACGCAAAAGTAGAATCCACAATCGTAAAAATTATCCACACACACACACCTCTCAATCTGTGTTTCATAAAACGTTTGATCTGCTTAGATTTACGTACGGAATTCTAAAAACACGTTTGATCTGCTTAGATTTACGTACGGAATTCTAAGGACACGCTTGATCTACTTGGAGTTACGGACAGAATTTTTTGACAAATATTCCACTGTTTTCCCCGTGTCGATTCGTTTGTGAAGCTTCTTCTTCTTCGGCGCTACCGAACAGGGCCCGAGTTGTGTTCGGCTCATGAGCGCTACCAGTGGCCAAAATCGCACATTATCTTTAGCCCTATCAACATTCCATTATGAAAATGAATGCTCAAAGTAAATATATATAGTACCATTTTGAAGATAAAAACTAGGGTTTTAAAATGATATAAAATATCTGTATGATTATCATGATTATTATTATTAATATCTTTCATATTTGATACAGACATTATTACAAAAATCTTGTCCGGCCACCACATTTCAACAAACAACTGCATTTTCAACCACTTTACTGACAAGCTAGCAGGAAAGTATGCGATATAGACAATTATATGGGCAATATAGAACAGCTGACAGATTAGAAATATAATTTATTGTTCAAAAGTTATTATAATTATAGTGATAGTAATAAAACAATTCCGTCTGAAAATTAACTTGAATGGGTTTATGATGAATATCTGTTTGTGGGTATGCTCAAAGTAATATATTATTCATATCTTTCATATTTGATACAGAAATGATTACAAAAACCTTGTCCGGCCACCACATTTCAACAAACAACTGCATTCTGAATTAATTTAGCCTTGTAGTTTTCTAATCCCATCGTTTATTAGTTATATTTGTATTGATTAAACATAAGTCAGTTACTGTACATGATACTGTACATGTCAAATATGCTAAGGTAATTAGCTTTAACTTATTGCTTATGGAGCACTTGGAGCAGTGTCCCCATTTATCCCAGAGGAGTTGATGAACACTGCAGCTGTATTATGTAAGAAATAGTATATAATAATTGTAAAGTGTTTTTTGATGTTTTTTTTGTTGTTTTGGTGTAAATCTAATATAATATATAATCTATAAATGCTAAATGCTATATGATCTGATAAAATATACAGTATTCACTAGGGATGCTCGATATTGGCTTTTTTTACCGATACCGATATACCGATATTGTCCAACTCTTAATTTCCGATACCGATATCAACTGATACCGATATATGCAGGGTCCCCCCCCCCCCCCCCCCCCCCAAAAAATGGAATAATTTCAGGTAATTAACATTACATATCTCTTGTTGTGGAATTAACACAACATTATGCATACTTTTGACAATAAATCAAATCAGATTTTGTTCTTACTTGCTTGCCTGGGTAAATAAAGGTTATAGAAATGTATATATATATATATATATATATATATATATATATATATATATATATATATATATATATATATATATATATATATATATATATATATATATATATATATATATATATATATATATATATATATATACATTTCTATAACCTTTATTTATTTATATATATATATATATATTGACAACCGATACCGATATTTTCCGATATCACATTTTAATGCCGATATATCGGCCGATAATATCGGTAGGCCGATAATATCGGACATCTCTAGTATTAACATAAGGTGCTATAGGTTCCTAGTTGGAGGTCTGGCAGCAGGCCCTGCCCACTGTTGTGGAGTCTGATGGCCGCTGGTATGAAGGACTGGCCGAGGCGGTTAGTTGAGTGTGGGGGGGGGGCTTCTCATCTTGACTAGCTCGTCATAGAGGGGGTGGGAGGGATTCTCCAGGATAGCAGCCAGCTTCCTTCTCATCCTCCTCTCTGATTGGAAAGAGTAGGCCTATAGGGTTTTAGGATGAGAGGTGGCAGAGAGGGGGATGAGAAGGAAGCTGGCTGCAAGGCATCAGGGAGTGAGGAAAACGTATGCCCGTGCACTGAGACAGTTTTTGGCCCCGTTTAAAACGTGATGTTTCCGCTTACATCATAATGTGTCACACTTGTCAGTTAACAGGGAAGCCGAGTCAGACAATCAAACCGGCCCCACTCTCTCCTAGAGCAGCGGTTCTCAACAGGGGTGCCGCGGCACACTAGGGTGCCTCAGAGAGCTGCCAGGGGTGC
>NC_140183.1:50935679-50953135 GCF_963971535.1 Notolepis coatsorum | reverse complement strand
TGAATGTAGAAAGGCTGTGGGGGAATTGCATATGTTAAACCTAGTGTGTCACAGAACTACAGACTGATGGATAGTTTGATGATGGACAGGCGATACGGTTCTACCTTATCCATCAATTTACTCCGTGGTTAGCCCGGACCACACAGGCGTTCTTACAGAGTTCCCCCCACGACCAAACCCTGGGCCATACGATTAGCGTATCGCACGGCCAAGGGACCAATCATTCTCACTCTCTCCCCATACTATCCACACTTCTAACAACCAACGTACTCTCCGCCTGCAATTAAGTCCCCTCTAAGAGTCCTTCATCATACAGTATCTGTCATCTCACTGTGGTGGCGGGGAGGAAGAGGGAGAGAGAGAGAGAGAGAGGGGAGGGGGGAGAGAGAGAGGGGGGGGAGCCAAATAGTGAGTGTTAACCATCTTTTTACAAGCCATTAAGTGGGAGGACATTACGGCGTGGCGCGCGGTCCCTTAACGAGGACTGACATATGTGAGCGAGGCAGTTAGCACCTAACATTAAGACGCGGCGGGCCGCTGATGAGATGGGACATTGTCCATGGGGGAGGTATCAGTGTTAATTAGGGGATAATCTGCCTGCACACTACCAGCCCTACACACCCAAGCCCAACCCCCCCCCCCCCCCCCCCCCCCCCACCCCTCCGCACGCACCCACCCCAACACCATAATCTCCCCACCCTCTTTGAAGCAGATATGGTAAGCACAAGATCATACCTCATTTGTAGCCATCGGTATAATTTGCCGCCGATGTTGTTATGGCAGGGACTGGTACTCCCACTCTCTCTGCGGGAAGGAAGGAGAAGGCAGCCGATGAAGCGTGTACGGGAGGAGACCGAGGCGGAGGAGGCCCAGGCAGGAGGAGGCCCAGGCAGGAGGAGGCCCAGGCGGGAGGAGGCCCAGGCAGGAGAGGCCCAGGCAGGAGGAGGCCCAGGCGGGAGGAGGCCCAGGCGGGAGGAGGCCCAGGCGGGAGGAGGCCCAGGCGGGATGAGGCCCAGGCAGGAGGAGACCGAGGCGGGAGGAGGCCCCAGGCAGGAGGAGGCCCAGGCGGGAGGAGGCCCCAGCAGGAGGAGGCCCAGCGGGATGAGGCCCAGGCAGGGAGGAGGCCCAGGCGGGAGGAGCTCAGGCGGGAGGAGGCCCAGGCAGGGAGGAGGCCCAGGGCGGGAGGAGGCTCAGGCGGGAGGAGGCCCAGGCGGGGAGAGGCCCAGGCGGGAGGAGGCCCAGGCGGGAAGGAGGCCCAGGCGGGAGGAGGCCCAGGCAGGGAGAAGCCAGGCGGGGAGGAGGCCCAGAGGCCGTCTGAATCGCGAGGAGGCATCTCAAACACATAGGGATATTGTAGTTTTGGGATAGAAAATTACCTCCACAATAATTGGCAACAAGTGCTTGAAATATGTTGCTAATCTCAACACAACAAGTCCAAGAAAAGAACAAAGTGAACCAACATTGTGCTTGGAAGACGCTTCTTTGTGTGTTATGTGTAGGAACACCGTAGCCATTGCTCCAGGAACTTTGGAGGATAGATCCAGGAACTTTGAGGATAGATCCAGGAACTTTGAGGATAGATATAGCACACACATCCACACGCACACACTCACTTTAAACAAACACACTGTAGCACCCACTCCACACACTTTATAGCACACACCCACTTTAAACAAACACACTGTAGCACCCACTCCCCACACTTTATATTTATTGATGAAGGATTGCACTACAACTCGTACACCTTACTGTAAATTGTACCTAAATTGTACCTCATCCATTTCTGCTTTGCACTATATAGTACTGTACATTAGTAACACTGCATAGTATTGTATATTATATGGTAACTCAGAACATTGTACATATGTCTATACCGAACACTGTGACCTCATTTCTTCTTCTAAACTACATGCTATACTATGTTATTTGATACTATCTTGTCTAGCACAGTCTCTGGAGCGTAACAGTAAGAAGCATTTTGTATGAAAGTATTCTGTACTTCTGTATGACAACTATTAAAGAAACTTGAAACTTGAACTTGAGATCCAGGAACTTTAAGGATAGTCCACGTGAGGATAGTCCGGCAACGTAAAGTGTCCTCCCAATTGACACGTTTGAAGCTTGGTCGCTTGAAAGAGGGCATGCAATACCTTTGTATCGTGTGTTCAGATGCAGTCTGACACTGAAATAAAGAGCATTCTGGTTGCATAGGAGTATTAGGCTCAACATGCTGTGTCAGTCTATCTTAGATAGTCATTGACTTTCTAAGGATTATAAAAGGTATGAGTATAAGTAAACCCTAAAACCCTAAAGCTTCACGACATGAAGATTACAACCCAATGCTTTTATCTTTACCATATTTTGCCTTTGCCATAAAAGGGTGTCAGGTGAAACATTTGAAAATCTACCTAATAGATGAAAAAGTGAATTTCCCACCCCATCAATAGCATTCTAAGTAGTGTACTGCTAATTTCTTTTTTTAAAGATATTTCTTAAGGCATTTTGGGCTTTTATTCAAAGGACAGTCAGAGAGAGAGAAATTGGGAGAAGAGATGGGGGAGGACATGCAACACAAGATGTTGCGAGGATCCCCAAGGGGGTCAATAAAGGAACATCTTATCTTATCTTACCTTATCTTATTATGCAGCATGCGTATTAACGTGGTGTGGCACCTGGGTGCCCAGTATACTGCTAATTTGACATGAGTTACGTTCCCTGGCCTTAAACAACTAACAATAACAACCGGCGTCCACTCGTAACTCACTTCAAACACTCGCCAACAACTTCACCAGAGCTCAAACAAGGGAAGAACATTTGCAAACAAGTAAAGCAGTCTATAAATCTATTTTTAAACAGGGTAAAAAATTACAGAGCCGACAGAGCAATTTGCTCCACAGTGGCGCAGTTTAGTGGACTGTGGTAGTGTGTGGCAGGGCACATGGCTAGGTCTCCCAGGCCATTGCCTCTCCCCTGCAGGGCATCGGGGAGCACTGAGAGAGATGGAATCGGGCTAAGCATCCCTCCCACTCCTCTGTTTAGCCCATAGCACTTTGTGTCACAACTGAGAAACAAAAGAGGGTGCACATGCTAGAGCGCACACTGCACGCACGTATGACTGTGCATGTGTGCATGTGGAGAGAGGTAGAGAGAGAAAAAGAGAGAGAGAGAGAAAGAGATGGACAGAAGGGAGAAGGAAGAGGGAAAAGTCAACGAGAAGAAATATGGTGAGAGCGTCAACAGGTCAAATAGGTCAAAGCCATCACTAAAAACCATAGCGATAAAATATAATGTCCCTTTTTTCCAACCAATATGCTTTCCCCCATTTCTAAATCAAGGGTGCTAACTGGACCAGGATAACACGCCCCCCCCCCCCCCCCCCCCCCCCTTCCCACCATGCCCCTGGGCCACGGTGATGTACGGCATTGGACAGGCCAGAATCATGCCCTCCAGCAGAGCTAGCCAATCAGGTTGAATTATGCTCTCTGTGGTGCTGGGGTGACATGTCAGGGGATATTCCGGCTTGGACGCGGCGAAAGCCTTCGCTCGGGTGGTCAGTCATCGCCCCGGAGACAAATGCCTCAGCCTCTGTACGTGATAGGCTGGTGGAAGTGTCCGTCTCTCTGGATGGCCACAGGTATCAGATCAGGCATTAAGAGTGGGTGGGAGCACTGTATTCACATTGAATGTGGGAATGAATCTATTTTAGAGATGTGAAAGAGAGTGATAATTCAGGTTGACCTATACTTACGCTTGATAAATGCTGAGGGAAATTCATCACTTTTATCACCTTGTGGTAACTGTGTGCACGCTGGCTAATAAATCAGTGGCACGAGGGAAATACAGTACTTTTATGCTCAACAAACTAATATATCATTTCAAAATCCTGTTTCCAATGTCCTACCTTGTGTTATTATTGGCAAGCGTGAATGTTGTTTTGTATATCTGCTCCTCTATTATGTTTGACAATGCTGACTTGAATTCTCCCTAATGTACAGTATTGACAGAAATATGTATTCAAGGTTTCACTATGGTCCAATATAAAACATTGTCTTCGCCGGAGTGAAAATGGATGGGCGCGGGAGATAATCGAGTTTGGTGGGAATACAGCCCCGACTCAGCCATTCAGAGCACTAACTGTTTTCAAATCCATACCCTGCCGACCCGCCATACAAGAGAAATGGAAGCAAAAAGGGTGAAAAAACATGCAATTAAGCGTGACTAAAAGACAACGATAAGCAGTAATTAATATTCGATTAAAGCCTGAGGAATTTCTTTTAAAGTAATTAAGCGTTTATTAATGCGATTTGTAACCCCTGAAGTGTCACAGAAATATGCTAAACGCTAAAGTTAAATTGCTTCCGCTGCCATCGCACACATTTTCCACATCTTTGCCTTTTACTGACGCCCAATTTAACAGCGGCACTGGAGATGCCGGTGCCCCGGTGAAGGCTTTCACCTTTATCAGCCAATCAGCACCTAAAGGTCTGAACATGTTTATCCGTTAGCCTCCAACTTTTCACCTCAAGGTTTCCTCTCCGGGCAGCATAGTGCAGGCTCACGCAGGGCTCTTAGAGGACACTGTGCAGCACCTTGGATACAGAGAGAGAAAGGCAGAAAAGAAAACAACAAAAGGAACCAGAATTCTTTTTTTCGCAGTCATACATGACTATGTGACCAACAACGTGAACCTTAGACATGTTATGAAGTCCATCTTGAACATGCAAACGCTCTATTGGAGCATTTAGAACGATTTTATTCATTCCTATGGGGTTATAATAATGCCTAATAGTTCTTAATAGTTATGATGCAGCCCTAATGTATCTTGAACATGCCGCATTACTCCAGCAGTCATACAACATTATAAAGCCTTGTTCTTATGACGGAAGGTCAGGTTATATGCTTATAAAACAACACAGCACGAGTTATGCTTATTATATTGTGGTCAGAGATCTACCCAGGATCACAAGCTTCAGTTGAGACTGAAACTGACCGTTACATTTATATTTAGAAGCATATAAACTATATAATTGCACTGATTACATATATTTATGCATATTTGCAATATGCATATTTTTGAACATAAAAACACAAAATGTTGCCCATGTCATATTCTACTCATTTTAATCAGTGCATGCATACTATTACATAATTTACTGGTGTGACACAATATCTTTTTTCTCTCTCAAAATTATTTCATGGTATGTAATTTAAAGGGTTAAATACAGTTACAGTATATAAATATTGTATACCATAGCATGATGTCATAATAATAGTAATAATAATAATAATAATAATAATAATAATAATAATAATAATAATAATAATAATAATAATAATAATAATAATAATAATAATAATAATAATAACTTCGTTTTATATAGCGCCTTTCATAAGACCCAAAGTTGCTTTACATAGGGGGGGGGGGGGGGGGGGAGATGACAAATTAACAAACATAGTGGACAGACACAACATATACATATACAGAGAGAGAATAAGCATACGCATCCTGTCTCATTATGCAAAACACGGCCCTTTTAGTTTGATTGATTGAAGCCACGCCCCATTTTGATCCCTTGATTGGTCGAGGGGCTCAAGGAGGCGGGACTTCCGGTTTCGGAAGGAGGGACTTCCGGTTTAGGAAGGGGCGGGGCTATAGTGGGAGGGACATCCGGAGGCGGGACAAAATGGAGGCGGGATTTTCAGAATAAATCAGAAATTATAAATAAAATTATGACCCTGTGTGGGTGTGTGTGTGTGTGTGTGTGTGTGTGTGTGTGTGTGTGTGTGTGTGTGTGTGTGTGTGTGTGTGTGTGTGTGTGTGTGTGTGTGTGTGTGTGTGTGGAAACTCTCGTCAGCACCCGAGCCGATGAGTGCCTCCACCGTCGCCCGTTGGTCCACCCAGGCTAGGGTGACGCTCGTCAGACGGTTAGGTGGTGCACGGGTGTGGGAACAGGAAAAACGGCTCACCAGGATCTCCCGGGGTCCCGGTGAGCCTGGTCTTTTGGCCGGGTAGGGCAATTGGAGATACGGTGTCCATCCCGGCCGCAGTAGAGACAAAGGCCGGACCTGAGCCTGGACTCCCGTTCGGCCTGGCTAAGGTGTGTGCGTCCCAGCTGCATGGGTTCCTCCTCGGCCACAGACCGGGAGGGGAAAAGGCCACCAGTCGCGGAGGGGGCAGGACGGTCAGCAGTACTGTCACGAGTACGGGGGGTCTGGGGAACGTCTGGGGGTCCCAGTCGGGCTCTCTCACGCCTTCTCTCCCGGAGGCGTCCGTCGATGCGAATAGCGAGGCTGATTAGGCCCTCGAGAGAATCGGGCTCCTCTCGGGTCGCGAGCTGGTCCCTTACAGCGTCGTTGAGCCCCCTCAGGAAGGTGAGATGAAGCGCCCGATCGTTCCAACCGCTCTCCGTTGCGGCCAGTCTGAACTCCAGCGTGTAGTCGGTGACACCGCCACTGCCCTGCCGGAAGGTGCCCAACCGAGCTCCTGGGTCCTGGCCACGAGCTGGGTGGTGGAAAACCCTTCGGAGCTCTGCCACGAAGTCTGGGTAGGAGAAACAAAACTCAGCACTCATAGACCAGGAAGCAGTAACCCACTGTGCTGCTCGGCCTGTGAGCAGGTTAGTCATGTAAGCTACTCGGGCTCCCTCTGACGTAAATCGGCTGGGTTGATGAAGGAAAACCAACTCACATTGCATGATGAATGTGGCACAATCCTCGAAGTTACCGTCGAACAAACGTGGTTCGGAGAGACGGGGCTCCCGAGGTGCGAGGTCGGGAGGTGCGGGGTCTGTCGCGGCGGCGGGTGGTGATCTGGCTGGGACTCCTGGCACAGGTGGGGTTAAAAGCAGGGTGTTAAATGCTGCACTGAGAGCCTGTAGCTGGTGCAGAATATCAGCCTGCTGATTACCCTGGGTTGTCTGCTGGGTGGCCAGAGTGTTAAGAGACTCCTGAATAGGCTCGACCTGGCCGCAGCCGCACCTAACTGTTGGGTGTGGTCGTTGGTCAACTCGATCTGGACCGCCAACGCTGCCCTAACTCTGTCTGTGTTGGCTGGGGTCGACATGGTCGGGTCGTAATGTTATGGTTTGTAAACAACCCCATTACCCCAACAGCACGGCACAGACAGGTAGTTAGCAGAGTTAGCCAAAAACCAGGGCGTATTTATTTACAAAACAGAAATGAGCGAAAACAACAAAAAGCACAAGGGGAGAAATGTTCTTGGCAGAGTTGTCTGCGGCTCTGCAGCTCGTCTTCAAAGCAGAGACGGCACTGTGGCGTTGCACCTCTGACTCTGCGGCTCTGCAGCTACTTGACGATCCACTCGGGAAGGAAACAGAGAGAGAGATAATGTCAACAAGACGAGCGAACGGAATAAGGCAGTCCAGTATTGTTTAGCTGAGTCAGTAACAACAACAAGCGGCTCCTCTTCAGTGTTACCCAAACACACAAAAAACAGAAAGGTCCAGAGTCCAGGAAATTGCGAGAAAAACAGAGTATCCAAAAAAAGTATGTTCCAAAACTCACCAAGGCGCAATTGCGCAAAGCGGTCTATGAGGCAGAGATCCAACGGATGGCAGAAAAAAGCAACAGCGGCGACTTCCATAGACGTCCTGGAGAAAAACAGACGAGGTACAACATGGGAGGAAACAAGCAGCAGCCAGTGGTAATCCAAAACGACCCGACACAGAACGTTAGGAACACCAGAGTATATAAGGGCTCCACCGAGCTGATTAGAACTCACTTCAGGTGCGCGAAGGTAATTGGTACCTTGAAGCGTGCGGAATCGGACCAATCCTCACAGTGCTGACATCTCGAAGTTTTAAAGGGACCCCATTCCCAGAGCTGAAGATAGTTACACAACTGGATAATATTTTTATTGTTGTAAGGAGGAACTTAAAATCATTCAAAGCAATTATTACACCTTGAGGTAGAAAAAAAACGCAGTTGGGTATATTATAAAAATGTATTAAAGAATATTGCAGATCATGCTGTAACCTTTTTTATCAATAATATAAGCGTGCATAACATCAATAATGTGGTTAATATCTAAAGTTTCTAAACACTTATGATTTTTCAGCTTAAAAGCTGTAACATCCACTATTACAGTGTATAAACAGGTGTGCTATGTAGATGTAGATAGATTAATTGCCATTTTAATTTAAAAGAATTTCTAGGGTCTCTCTAAGAGGAACTCTCTAAATATATAGGTTTTTATCCAGCCCTGACCGCCTATATAGCGTCATACAGACCCGTCCGCAGCTTCGCCCCCACCCCCATACAGAAATACATTCATCTAGACATACACACCCACACAATCTTAACCATACCCTGTCATCAGGCGTATGGTGCTACCACATTTCTTCAGACACTTCTTCCAGACTTTGACAGAAACTTTGAAAACAACTCACTCAGTTTAAAAGGTGTTTAAAGTATCAGCATCGTAGCATATAATAGGAAATGTGGAATTTCTTCAGCATGACTACCAGTTATATTATGAGTTTTATAACCTATGATCTCGCAATGCTTTTAAAACACGTTATTGCTAATAAAGTCAACGATGCCGACTTGTACACTGTAACCGGGAATGTCAATAGCGAGCGATTAAGGTTTTTTGAAAATATGTTGAAACTGGTGAGAGAGAAAGGTTTGCTATATAATTGGCAATATATGATAGAGAATCTCTCAAAGGATGAAAGTCTTCTATTTGAAAACGGCTTAGTTACTATTTTAGATCATATGAATGGTAATTTTAACCGAGCACACCTGTTATGTTTATACACTGTAAAAGTGTACACTGTAATAGTGTATAAATAGTGTATTACGGCTTTTAAGCTGAAAAATCATAAGTGTTTAGAAACTTTAAATATTAACCACATTATTGATGTTATGCACGCTTATATTATTGATAAAAAAGGTTACAGCATGATCTGCAATATTCTTTAATACATTTTTATAATATACCCAACTGCGTTTTTTTCTACCTCAAGGTGTAATAATTGCTTTGAATGATTTTAAGTTCCTCCTTACAACAATAAAAATATTATCGAGTTGTGTAACTATCTTCAGCTCTGGGAATGGGGTCCCTTTAAAACTTCGAGATGTCAGCACTGTCTGTTAAATGTAATGCATGAAAACATTTTAACATTTGTTAGAACCATTATCAAATCAGATCATATTTATTTGTAAGGCCCTGCAAAACACCTTGATGTCCCCTTGGGACAAACACATCTTCTTTAAACACTTCAAGAAGAAGTATCACAATAAATCATGAACAAGACAAAAATACCATAAACTCTAAACAATTTAAAATAAATTAATGCAAAGGTATGTAAAAACCTATCAATAGGAAAACAGCACCTCAGACCTAGTGTTGAGGAGATTACCCCAGACCCTTTCAAGGGGATCTCCCTTCTTAGATGTCGTTGACAGCAGTGTTGCAATAAAACAGGCAAACAGCCAACAGACAAGCAGTTACAATAAAACATACCATCACATTTGATATGTATAGAAAAGGTGTAATTCCCATAGCAGGAGTCGGATATTTATCTTTTTTGTACACGTTTTTAAGTGAAATATATTAGTAGAACTCTTTTTACATCATTCTACATAAGAGTTCCATGTTTTGATATTATGAAATGAAATGCCTCTTTGTTTTAAGGTGATTCATACAGAAATATATTCGATCCACTATACCCCTGTAACGGGGTACAGTGTATCGCTACCTAAGGCACTGTGAATCAGTCCAGATATTATACAAAAAAAATTCACAAGGGTTAGGGTTATTTTTATTGTGTGAACGATGCAAAACTTTCATGTAGAAATAAGACAAGTCAACAATAGACCTATCAACCAGACCATCACTGAAACAATATGAATTGTTTTTGCTAGTAGCCTATGTAAAACCCTGCATCGTGCTGGGAACTTTCGCACACGCATCTGACACATCCTGTACATTTGGACAAATTAATGTGAATGATACATTCCTATCTGTGACCAAGATAATCACGGTAAAACCTAACATTGTATTATTTTCATGGTTATAATGAATAAAATTCATCTTTGTTTTATGGTGCTTCATGCTAAATGGTTCTTAAAACGAATTTCCTTCAATCATCTGGACAGGGATCAAACAACCTCTGTATATTGCTGGTAATACTCTACATTTAACTTTTTTTCTGCAAAATTAATAAACATTTTATTGCTATGTTCTCTTGTATGTGAAGTATTGTATCAACAACTCTAATAAATAATGGCTTTATGTTACTTTCATACGTGTTAGCCATACTACACACTAACTCAACTATGGTGAGTGAGTTCAAATGTATTTGTCTTAGAACTATCATCTTTGAGCTGTTTGAATATTTCCTATCGTGTGTAACTGTAGGATTTAATGCATATCGAAATATTGAGAGCATAAAGTACTACTCTGGGGCTTTCTTATTATTTAGTGTGGCTAAAAAACTATTTTAACTAGACACTGTTATGCAAAGTAATTCATAAATGTACTAGTTGTATAATATACCTTAGAACAGCTTAAAGAAAATACCTTTGGGGCTTGATCGTACTAAACTTCTAAAAATACATCTGTATTGAAACACTTTGTTTTTACCTTATCATTGTGTAAACGTCTATTTTAACTGTATCGGTCAGTTTCATGATTTTAGATGTTTATAATTTATGTGTATCATTGACACTCAAACAATCAACAAAGCATTCAGAATTCAATAGGATTATGTGATATCATGTTTTTACGTTTACCAGTGTAGCTTCTGCTAAATCTGGTGCATCCATGTTTTCATATGACAACGATATAAATACAAATTGTCTATACTAAATACCAAAAATAATAGATTTTTAATGTTCTAGACCTTATCTTGACTATTAATGCTGATTTTATTTGTGTACTTACTGTCTTACTCTTTTGTGCACATTATCTTTGCATACGTTATGGCTAAGTCTGTTTTATAGCTGTGACCCCTTTTTGAGCTGCAATTCTTGCATGACAGGTGGTATACATATACAGTTTATTATTATTATATAGATAGATTATAGATTTTGTATCCCCTTACAACCTGATAAAAATGGAAACAGGAAAATGAGTCTAATCATTGTAATTACAGCACCAAAGCTGTTTGTCTTACAAAGGAGTGAGGTGTCATGGGGGTGATATATGTCAACCCCCTGACAAATTAGCATTATCCTCCTACACGCAGAGATCCTTCTGACTATTGACTCAATCTACTAAAAATAGTTCATTCGCCCCTTTTAAAAACACCTCATACAATATCTTGAATTTCCTTCGACTGTCATATGGTCTGGGAACAGGACAAATTTTTAGACAAGTAGTCTGAAATTAATAAATAATTTGTATGTTCTCTTGAATATACTTTGTGCATTATTGTTACACAATACCAACTCTAGTGGTTCTATGTTACATTCATAAGCGATACCCCTAGCCCCTACTAACTCAGATATATATGTATGTTGACTGAATTACATTTGATTTACCCTAGAACTGTCACCTTTGTGTTGATTGAATATTTCATGCTGTGTAATGCAGGTCACCGTACTAAACTTCTAAAATACATCTGTATTGAAACACATTGTTTTTACCCTTTTTCTTATCATTGTGTAAACGTCTATTTTACATGTATCGACCAGTTTCATGATTTTATATGTTTATAATTTATGTGTATCATTGACACTCAACCATTAAACAAAAAATCTGAATTCAATAGGATTATGTGATATCATGTTTTTTACATTTACCTATGTACATTTACCCATGTACATGTTTTCATGTGATAATGATATAAATGCATATTGTCTACAGTAGATACAGAAATAATAGATTTTGCAATGCTCTGTTTAAAACAATACTATTTGCCAATGTTATGTCTGATTTACTCGTGTGTAACACGTTAGAGTTGCAATTCCTGCATGAAAGATGCTATACCTTTTACCAGGTAGTCATTTGAGATCATTGACCCCTTTCTTAGCTAGACCTGGCTCCAAATGACAGCAACAACAAAGACCTAAAAATACACAGAACGCAGACTGAGACATACAAAAGGCAAAGTGGGCCCTGGGGTTACATTTGAGGTACAGCAAACTATATTGAATGGGTTTTTCGGGGGTAAAAAGAGGATGGAAGGTAATGATTTGCAGGAGGTTGGTATGGGAGAGATGGTCAGGTCATAAATATAAAATATAACACCACGTTATGCAGTGAACCAGGGACATTAACCCTTCTCATTCTTTAAATGCCCTTAATTTGAACTTTAAAATCAGATATGGTATTGAGGGCTTACAGTTTCAAAGTTTTTTTTTTAAAGTCCGTTACAGGCCTAGCTGTCAGAGAACATGAAGGCCTTTTCCCCCAAATTCTGTGCTATTTTCAGGGGTACTGAGACATATAAATTGGGTTTGATGTGATGGTGAGGTATGAACCATGGTAAAAAGGGTAGTTGACCTATAAATACTTTATAAATGGAGGTGTACCATTGAAACAGTCTATGGACATTCATGGACCGTTAGTTAACTTTAGCATACAGAGTGTTTTGATGTGATCTATATCCAAAAATATGTCTTAATTTATTAATTTAAGACATATGAAATACCCTATTGACACAGTTAAAACAGCTTGGAGAGACACATACATACACACATCCACCCACACACACGCATATTTTCTGAACATTATATTTTCTGGACTATTATTTTTTTGTTTTGTATCACAAACATTGCTGTATTTGCAATCTGGTATGTCCTAAATGTATGGATGTAGCAGTACTGTCTATCTGTATGTCATGTATGTCATATATGTCCTGGTGAATTGAAAATGGGGGTCTCTGATGTAAACAAGACAAAAGTATTTCTATGGTATGTATTCTCTTAACCTTGTCAAAAGACTAATATAGGGTACATGTATATCTTAATACAATGTATTCGTTTTACGAAATAAGAAATAAGAAATAATAACTACAGTTATCTCTATTGCATGGTAACCACTGTGTCCCAAACTGTCAACAGACAGACACCCCTAGCCCTGGATACCATTTACATTTACATTTAGTCATTTAGCTGATGCTTTTATCCAAAACTACTTACAAGTTCTGTACGATAGGTTATCAGGGAGAATACAACTCTATCACCTGTGTAACAATATTCATCAACGTGTTGCATGTTATAGTGTAGGTTAGTTTATTAGGACAAATGCATGACTATAAGGTTAGTTAGGGTTACATCAGCCCATATAGGTTAGAATAATAGAATGTTTTATTACCCTTAGCCATTATGAGTAGGTCTGAGGTTACACTGGACTTGGAATCTAATCCGTACATTTTTAGTACCTGGTTTAAATTGTGTTCATGTGAACCCATCCATTGTGTGAACTAAAATTATGATATGACTATAATGTTCTACAGAGTTTTGCTCTAACTCCGCATGTCCCCTAAACTGTTAAACTTCACGCCACCATGGGGTGTTTTAACACCTAAAGGGGGCCCCTATTCACACCCCCCACACACACACCCTCACAGACACATATTTTCTAAACATTATATTTTCAGCACACTATCACTTATAACTTTTATACCTATTCATATCTTTAACTAATAATTTAATGTGAACAATAATACAAAACACGGTAATGCAACCTTTTTTAAAATAATCTATTTTAAATAAAACGTTTCACCGAAACCTAATTACTACGACACCTAGGGGGGTGGTTGTAATCAGCCCCTCACCCCCTATTTAAATAAAACGTTTCACCGAAACCTAATTACTACGACACCTAGGGGGGTGGTTGTAATCAGCCCCTCACCCCCACCCTTGAGACGCACCCATCTAGCAGAACATAACTTAGCCTTCATGCATATGACTTAAACACAACCCTTACCCCCAAATGGCTTACCCCCGGGTCAGCACTGCTGACATACATACATACATACATACATACATACATACATACATACATACATATCATACATACATACATACATACATACATACATACATACATACATACATACATACATACATACATACATACATACATACATACATACATACATACATACATACATACATACATACATACATACATACATACATACATACATACATACATACATACATACATACATACATACATACATACATACATACATACATACATACATACATACTTAGTGTGGTTACAAGTTATCACTCTTTTTCAAACAACATCAGCCTATTATTCACTTTACATTGTATTTTCTTTTATTTACACATATAAAAACAAGTATATATAATACAATATAATCCACAAAGAAATGTGAAGGAGAATTGCTTAAACAATCTCATGCTTGTGACAATCTCCATGAAGCAGAATTATAGACACATTACATCAATATAAAAAAAAACAATCCCCACACACACACACACAGACACATACACACACACCCACACACAGCTTAGGGGCCATAAATCATTCAAGAACTATGCCCCGTATAGGCTCAGTGACATAAGCTTTCTGTTTTCCTCAGAAAAGGGAAGTCACACCTCAAAAGTTCAGGTTTCAGACCGTTCCTCTATAGAAGACCAATGTACACAGCTTAGGGTCGTAAATCAATACTTACCCTGGTATTGACAGAAGCTTTCGACTTCCCTGATTCGCCGTCCTCATCCATTTGTAACGCCTCCTGTGCTGAAAGCAGCATAGGGGCTCAGTTTGACAGAGAGACATCCAGCCTACTGAGATGTTTCACTTTGACAGTCCTACATTGGAAACAGACAGGTTTCTATGATACATTTTCTCTTTATCTACACATAAAAAAGTTATGTACAGGATAATTGTCTAAAGATTGTGACATTCTCCAAGAAAACATTCACACACACACACACACACACACACACACACACACACACACACACACACACACACACACGGTCGTAAATCTATACTTACCCTGGCATTGACAGAAGCTTTAGACTTCCCTGATTTGCTATCCTCTTCCATTTCTCCCACCTCCTAATGGCCCCCTTCTCCTAGTGTGACTGTCACAGCGAAGGGGACTCAGTTTGACAGAGAGTCATCCAGTCTACTGAGAAGGTGCACTTTGACAGCCTTCAGAGGGGAATCACACAGGTTTCTACGAAACATACATTTTCTCTTTATTTACACATATACATTATAATCCATGAAAAAGAAATGTTAAGGAGAAGTGTCTAAAGATTGTGACACATTGTATTTTTCTTGAAAAATATTCCCACACACACACTACACACACACACACACACACACACACCCACACAGGGTCATAATTTTATTTATAATTTCTGATTTATTCTGAAAATCCCGCCTCCATTTTGTCCCGCCTCCGGATGTCCCTCCCCCTATAGCCCCTCCCCCTATAGTCCCTCCTTCCGAAACCGGAAGTCCCGCCTCCTTGAGCCCCTCGGCCAATCTCAAAGGGGGCGTGGCTTCAATCAATCAAATTATTCTCTCTCTATATACATATACATATAGAGTGAGAAATTAGGGGTTAAAGGCCAAGTTGAAAAAGGTGGGTTTTGAGCAGTTTTTTAAATGAGTCCAGAGTTGGGGCGGTGCGGAGTTCTGCGGGGAGGGAGTTCCAGAGGGTCATGATGAAGCTTTTTCTTTATTAGCTGTTACAACATTTTAAGTATCAACATTACATCCTAAAGCAACACACAAAGTCCTCAAGTGATCCACCCAACCAAAGCAACGTTTTCCCAAATGCAGCTAATGTATCATTATAAAGTATTCCTTTAGAAGTGCTCTTAAAAGTATTACTCAGATCTCAGACAAGCTGTAACTGAAAGATTTGTTCCATGAAGGTTAAACAAAATTACAGGGAAGAGGACGGGAAGTCAAAGGAGAAATATAAGAACAGAGGGAGATGGGAGAGTAACAGTGGTCATGAGTTACTAGCAGGCACTTTGCGCTCTGTACCCTGCCCTCCGAGAGCTTTAAACCCTGAATCCTCCACTCACCAGCACCACGTGGCCACGAACGTCAAACACCACAGTCTTATCCATTCCGCCACCTGAAAAGGATCCAGTTCAGGTGGCAAACTGGGGGTATTTCACTTAGGAACGAGTTTACACCAAGGGGCTACCATCGCATGGTTTCAAACACGTTACACGTGCAATGCTTGTGTGCAGGGCTTTCCGCTGGCTGTGCGGTCATGAGGCCTGACAGGCCACTCCGGGGGGCATGAGCTGGTGCCAGGTCCAGCTGCTCCACTCGGCGCGACGCCACGCCACGTCCTGACAAGGTCCCGCTAGTTCCTTCTGCGTCATTTAACACTGCGTTCCCAGGCTCCTCAGACGAGCCCAGACACACAGCGACATGTTAAACTCCCCTCACAACAGCCTCCTCTGGTCCTCTACTACATAGTCCCCCCCTTTCCCTGACCCTTTATATCCCTCCTCTCTTAGGGCTACTCCATAGCTTTCCCCCCTTTCCCTGACCCTTTATATCCCTCCTCTCTTAGGGCTACTCCATAGCTTTCCCCCCTGACACTTTACGTCCCAGTGTTTCCATGGCTTACAGTTTGGAGTGGGCAGTTTTTTAGGGGAAGGTTGACTTTAAAATATAATCCACAACCCATTAATGGTTACCAGTTTAGAATTGTAACTGGTGACAAATCCACTGGATCAGATTACATGTGATGTAATCTGGATTGCTTTGGCTCCTGTATAGAATATGAAATTAAACTGACAATATTTTCCAGACTGATGATTTTGTTATCATATTCAACTATCATCTGCCATTATTTCAAGTCATGTGTCTATTGTGTTCATAGTCTAAATGTATTTTCCCCTTCAAATGGATTACCAGTTTGTGGTAATCAAAGTTCTATGACATGTAGCCTAGCCCCCCCCCCCCCCCCCCCCCCCCCCAACCCCATGCTTATAGGATCATCCAATCCACAACTGTTGCTTCCCTCTGACAAACAAAAGTGATCTCCGTGGGAGTTGTGTTGGGCTAACCCCCCCCCCCCCACCCCCCCCCCCCCCCCCCCTTAATTTCTTCACCTCACCTCATCGACTCTCTACTCACACTCTCTCTGAGCTCCTCCCTTACTCTCCCTTTGCCCCGGCAGTTTCCTGTAAAACAACCCTGATCCTCGGCCCTAAGCTCTCCCGCCTCTGCTGTATCTGCTGAGCTTCACCGCCTTGGCCTCCCATCTCTGAGGCTCTCTCGTCTCGCTGCCCTGCCTGACAGCTTCATCTTATCCACAGGACTTTCTGCCAGCCTATCTGGCAAGTCTCCGGCTACCCGCAGGACTCTAAATCCTGCGGTTCATCCTCTTAGGACGAGCTTCCTCCAGCCTCCTCCTCCCACTGGCTCTCGGTGTGTGGTGAGAGTTCTCGTTTCACCGTTGACTAGAGCACAGGTAAGGCTCTTAGGGGGGTTAGCTCGCCGCCCGCTGCAAGACTGTAAT
>NC_140183.1:50911524-50930479 GCF_963971535.1 Notolepis coatsorum | reverse complement strand
ATTGAGCTTTATACCTTTAAATAAGCAAATTACTATCCAAACTACTAGTACTATACTATTAAACTACTACACTACTACTACTACTACTGCTACTACCACCACCACTACATAAACAACTAACTACTACTACTACTACTACTACTACTATACTACTACTACTACTAAACGATTCAACTGAACGAATACTTCCCAAAGATCAGTGAATACCACGATCAACACCAGAGGAGCTCCACAAATCATGTTAAACCCAGATTCGGCTCAAACAAGGGACTAAACACGTTTCGCAATTATGCCACATCAATGTGGAATGCCCTACCTAAAGCTGTAAAGGAATGTGAATCACTACCCACTTTCAAAAACACTCTCAAAGAACACCTATGGGAGACTGCAATTCGAAACTGGCCCCTGTAAATGTCCTAACACAACCCCGTCCAATGTACAGTAAATGACCAAGTATGGTTTTGTCAATATTCCAATGTACCGTTTTGCTTGTACATGTACAGTGTCCCCCCCCCCCTCCTACCCAACCCCCCCCCCACCCAACCACCTCCAATGTACAGTCCCCCCCACCCCCCCACCCCACCCCACCTACCCAACCTCCTCCAATGTACAGTTTCTACATCAAATGTATACTATCTTTTCTGGACTCTTTTCGTATCACAAACAGTACTGTATTTGCAAATCTGGTATGTCATAAATGTATAGATGTAGCAGTAGCCTACTTTCCATCTGTATGTCATGTATGTCATATATGTTATGATGAATTGAAAATGGGGGACCCTGATGTAAACAAGACGAAAGTCTTTCTCTGGTCTGCATCCCCTTAACAATTGTGTGTATTGAGCCGTACTGTACTGTACCCATTCGGCAATCTGTTAATAAAGTTTTCAATCAATCAATCAATACTACTACAACTTCTTCTACTACTACTACTACTACTACTACTACTACTACTACTACTACTACTACTACTACTACCATGGGCGGAGTTTATGGGGGTGCAGGGGGTGAAATTGCTTCCTCTTTTTTTTTTTTTTTTTTTTTTTTTTTAAATCAAGATTATTTTTTATTTTAATAAAATTATAATAATTGTGAGAAACAAATCTGAATTCTATTATGTTTTGTTTTACAATACATTAATTTTATAGTAGTAATCATGTCACATTATAAGGCGAACCTTCTGTAGTGTGGCAGTGAAAGGGTTAACGCGCGGCCAAGCACCACCATTCGCAGCAGCAGCAGCAGAATGCCCCGCGCGATAGTACATTGTAACGCTTGTACAAAGCCACTTATTCTGAGATGATAATTAATGTATCTGGATAACCAATGCATGGATTTTGTCGAGGCAGGTAGCGTTATTTCGGGAAAATTGATATCTATAGTCTGGTATATTTTTCGTCCACGAAAAATGGAGGCTGTAATAATTATTATTGCTCGAGAGTCTCTATGAATAATAATAATTAGAGCCTCCATTTTTCATGGACGAAAAATATACCAGACTATAGATATCAATTTCCCCGAAATAACGCTACCTGCCCCAATCCGTTCATTGGTTATCCAGATACAGATGAATTAGCATCTTAGAATAACAAATAACACATAAAAGACAAACGCAACATCTTTTTCTTTTCTTTTCTCCAGCGCGACCAGCACATCTTTCGTTGGATTGGCATGTCTAATAATGCTGTTATTAGAAAATGTGAACTTTTGTTTGTACAGCCTTTGACAACCTACTGTATGCATACGTGTGCGCGGCTGTGCGCTTGGCAGAGTGTTGCACAGTATTTTGTTATTTTTGTATGTCATGTTTGGTACAGTAAAGTGGTCTAGTGGAGCAGCAATATACTTGTTGTGGTCTTTTTATTTTAGTATTTCCTTCTTTATCTTTGTCACTTTGTCAATGATTAAGAGTAAGTCAGTTAAAAATTATCCCCCGTAGTGCTGTGTGTGTGAGTGTGTGTGTGTGCTGCTGTACTACCTAAATAAAATAAAAAATTAGGGGTTAGGGCATTGTAAAAACGCTAAAATAATAAAATAAAGGTCAAAAAAAACGCGCGCGCACGGTTCGCCAAGCAGTCGCACCCCCTGGCATCAAGTTCAAACTCCGCCTATGACTACTACTACTACTACTACTACTACTACTACTACTACTACTACTACTACTACTACTACTACTACTACTACTACTACTACTACAACTTCTTCTACTACTACTACTACTACTACTACTACTACTACTACTACTACTAGTACTACTATAAATCAATCAATTAATCAAACTTTATTTGTATAGCACATTTCATAATCAGTGCAACTCAATGTGCTTCACAGAAAATAATTGCAAAGAATAATTACAATAATTCTATCGCCGATGACGTGTTTAGACGTCATTCCTAGCCATGCTCATTCTGCCGAAGACGCCGTAACTCGTCTTTGATATCAATAATTCAAAAATCTGTGATCGAAATCATATTTCTCCTCCGGAGACATGAGATGTACTGGTGAGCTCCACTCAACTGTCTAACGGTTCAAGACCGCCATCTGGTGGCCGATCGGCAGATCGGCCAAGAGGGAGGGGCGCGCCAAACAGGAAGTGCTCATCCATATGTCGTCCTGGAAATGGTTCATCAGGATCAACATCCCAAAATCAAAAACTGTCTACTCCACGCTGATCGTCCAACGGCGCGAGGAACATACGGTAAGATCCAGCGTTATTTTCTAACGTATTCCATATAAACTGCTCTGATGACCATATGATCCACACTAGACGAATGGTATAACGTTGCCCACGGAATTATAAACGCCCCCTCGCCCATCCGGTCAATATCAGATGATACGTAGTAACTTCTAGAACCACGTCCAGTTGAAATTTTTTATCTCGCGCCGATTGCTATCAAACTGTATTTCATCATCAATATAATGCATTTGGAGCTATAAATCAAGTTCTGGAGAAAGCTGCAGAAAACGATAAAAACATACTTATACTTTAGACCATATTTTAGTATGAATATGTGAATGAAAAAGTATATCGTTGCTACACCCTGAACAATGGATATAGGACATTGAATGGGCCATAATAATGGCAATTTAGCAATAGAATTTAAAAAGTTATAGCCCTGCAAAGAAGGGGAACTTCTCCATAGATAAATAGAGCATGGCTAGGGATGGTAATTTATGAATTTAACCCATGGCGATCAAAGTGTAATAATAATAATAATAATAATAATAATAATAATAATAATAATAATAATAATAATAATAATAATAATAATAATAATAATAATAATAATAATAATAATAATAATAATAATAATAATAATAATAATAATAATAATAATAATAATAATAATAATAATAATAATAATAATAATAATAATAATAATAATAATAATAATAATAATAATAATAATAATAATAGGAAGAAGAAGAAGAAGAATGATAATAATAAAATAATACAATTAATGAAAACAATGCAAAAAATATGCTAAAAAGGTGTGTCTTAAGATTAATAAAAAAAAATCTACAGATTCAGAAACCCATAGATCCTCTGGCAGGCTGTTCCAACGGCTACTGTATATGACCATAATAGCTAAAAGTTGCCTCTCCATGACTTTTTGTTCTAGCCTGTGGAACAGTTAAGAGACCAATGTCAGAGGGTTCAGGGTTTAGGCTGGGGAGATACATAAAGGTATTTCAGATAAATAGGCAGGTGCATTGCCACTTAATTAGTGATTTAAAAACCAATACAAGGATATTAAAATAAATTCTAAAACTAACAGGCAACCAGTGCAGGGACTTTAAAATGGGTGTAATGTGTGCTCTCCATCTGGTCTTTGTCAGCACGCGTGCTCCTGCGTTCTGTACAAGTAACTTTTTTGGTAGACCAGACAGGAGAGCATTATGGTAATTAAGCCTGCTAGCAGGGACGTGCACAGGACTTTAGAGGGGCTGGTGCTCAAAGGCGAAAAAGGGCAGTATACCTGTGTGTTTTTTAACTGTGCGCGCGTAGCGCATGAGCCCGATTTTTAAGCGCCCTTTTCGGGCGGGGGGGGGGGGGGGGGGGGCCCTTTTTATGCTTTTTGGGGGGTTTTGGTGATCAAATATTGAATATTGAACTATAATAATCAGTGCAGGAGCTCACTTATCCTTGAAAGACACTTTTATCACTGACTTAAAAGGCCCATATATCTCCATAAATGTTCAGGGGGGAGGGAATAAGTGCTTACCCTACAGACCCCAAGAAGTGCTGTATATTCTGTATTGTTTAATATAAATGCATTTTTTATTCCAATCCCGATTTGTATTTGAGATTCCCAAATCCCATCGGACTTGACTTCTTCGTGTCCCTCAGTGAGTGTAATACCAGCATTCAACTGTATGCGCCACAGCGGTTTCTATCATCATCATTAACACCACCCACGCTATGCATAAAATATATAGGTCCGCGGAGAGGCACGCTGAGGAGGCTGTGCAAACTGCAATGGAATATGGGGCATCTCTCTCTCTTTACCTAATATTTTTATTCTATCCTGACATTATTCAGTCGGAAGGGCAGTCTATATGCGTAACGGTAAAAAAAATAAAATAAAAATAAAGATTATCATTAAAAAAAATATTCAAAAAGGGCACTTTTTTTATGAGGCTCAAAAAGGCAGGTGCTCAAGCACCCCTTGGGCTCTATGTGTGCACGTGCCTGCCTGCTAGTAATAAAACCATGAATTATCTTTTCAGTATCAGCCTGACAGCGAAATGATTGGACGCTAACAATATTCCTTAAATTCCTGTTGTGGGCTTCCAAATTTAAGTCTGAGTCAATAATGACACCAAGGTTTTTGACCTGGTCCTTGGTGTTGAGTTCTTTAAATGTCTCTCTCTGGGCCTTTGCCCCAATGACTAAAATCTCAGTTTGATCTTTGTTCAAGTGGAGAAATGTTTTTGGCATCCATATAGTTATGTGTCTTGGATGGGGATGTGGTGGAGATTGATGTGTGGGGTGTTTAGGGACTGGCTGTTCCCGGGGGGTTCACATGCCTTCGAGCAACACTGTACTTATTGTACTTATTTTTGCCTATTCTTCTGTCTGCACGTTCTACGTTGCACTACTTTTATTGTCTTTTATACCTATTCTCATGTCTGCACTTTATGCATTGTTTTTATTCTGTCAACTGTATGCAAATGTTATGTGTTACGAGTTGGGTAGGTGTGTAGGACCCAGGTGCAGTGTAGAACGGATAAGACGAGGCAGGTGTTGATTTTCAAACAAAAGGATACTCTTTTATTTAGAGTCGGCAAAAAGGAAACACGCAGTCAAAGGCGTATTTAAACAAAAGGGGAGATACACTGTCTCCAAAACATGTCAGAGCAAATAACTACAAACTCTAATACACCATAAATGGGGAAAGCAAAGGGGAGAAAACTATGTCTCCAAAACACATAATGAAAGAAAACACGTTGGGCGACGGCGCTACATAAGCACACAATAAAGATATACACTTGATAAGGCAAAGACACGGCCATCAATATACATGGCAAACAAACTTGTTCTCCATGAGAGATACGCCTTACTCACAACGGTGTACTCACGGGTAGGTTCAGTGATTAACTGACAGCCTGAATAGTAACCAGGAAGAGCATATAAAGCCAACCTAACTAGGCAGTAGGCACACCAGGTACCAATGAATGCAATCAGGACAGATAGATAGATAGATAGATAGATAGATAGATAGATAGATAGATAGATAGATAGATAGATAGATAGATAGATAGATAGATAGATAGATAGATAGATAGATAGATAGATAGATAGATAGATAGATAGATAGATAGATAGATAGATAGATAGATAGATAGATAGATAGATAGATAGATAGATAGATAGATAGATAGATAGATAGATAGATAGATAGATAGATAGATAGATAGATAGATAGATAGATAGATAGATAGATAGATAGATAGATAGATAGATAGATAGATAGATAGATAGATAGATAGATAGATAGATAGATAGATAGATAGATAGATAGATAGATAGATAGATAGATAGATAGATAGATAGATAGATAGATAGATAGATAGATAGATAGATAGATAGATAGATAGATAGATAGATAGATAGATAGATAGATAGATAGATAGATAGATAGATAGATAGATAGATAGATAGATAGATAGATAGATAGATAGATAGATAGATAGATAGATAGATAGATAGATAGATAGATAGATAGATAGATAGATAGATAGATAGATAGATAGATAGATAGATAGATAGATAGATAGATAGATAGATAGATAGATAGATAGATAGATAGATAGATAGATAGATAGATAGATAGATAGATAGATAGATAGATAGATAGATAGATAGATAGATAGATAGATAGATAGATAGATAGATAGATAGATAGATAGATAGATAGATAGATAGATAGATAGATAGATAGATAGATAGATAGATAGATAGATAGATAGATAGATAGATAGATAGATAGATAGATAGATAGATAGATAGATAGATAGATAGATAGATAGATAGATAGATAGATAGATAGATAGATAGATAGATAGATAGATAGATAGATAGATAGATAGATAGATAGATAGATAGATAGATAGATAGATAGATAGATAGATAGATAGATAGATAGATAGATAGATAGATAGATAGATAGATAGATAGATAGATAGATAGATAGATAGATAGATAGATAGATAGATAGATAGATAGATAGATAGATAGATAGATAGATAGATAGATAGATAGATAGATAGATAGATAGATAGATAGATAGATAGATAGATAGATAGATAGATAGATAGATAGATAGATAGATAGATAGATAGATAGATAGATAGATAGATAGATAGATAGATAGATAGATAGATAGATAGATAGATAGATAGATAGATAGATAGATAGATAGATAGATAGATAGATAGATAGATAGATAGATAGATAGATAGATAGATAGATAGATAGATAGATAGATAGATAGATAGATAGATAGATAGATAGATAGATAGATAGATAGATAGATAGATAGATAGATAGATAGATAGATAGATAGATAGATAGATAGATAGATAGATAGATAGATAGATAGATAGATAGATAGATAGATAGATAGATAGATAGATAGATAGATAGATAGATAGATAGATAGATAGATAGATAGATAGATAGATAGATAGATAGATAGATAGATAGATAGATAGATAGATAGATAGATAGATAGATAGATAGATAGATAGATAGATAGATAGATAGACATGTGTGTTAAATACGTTCTCAGATACATTCACACCTAACTTGTTGTGGATGACATGTGTTACATTCCATTCGTAGAGGCAATTAGGCACTGTCTTTAGTCTGTGCTCAAGCGAGGGGACATTAAATGCGCATTCGCAGGAGCGCGCGCATGCGCCGGGAGCGCGCGTGCACGTGGCGCCATTAGGTGCGTGCAACCCCTAATGATTTCAATAACACACCACTGGTCGCATCTTTTCACCTGCGCAGCTCGATCTCTCAGTGGCGAGGAGTTACGCGTGAGAGGCTCACGCTGCCCCCGACACTTCCTGATTCTACTGCGCAGGCGCACCAACCGACCTGTAGGAGTCGCTGTCCACAACGCCCGATCCCCACCCATCAGTTTCCCACCCCCTAATACGACCAATGTGTATTAGTATGAACGACCAGCTAAACTGAAAGCAATGTGGAGCGCTGGGCTCGAACAGGCAAGCCCAGCGTCTCCGTCATTCGTGGCGAGCGCCTTGCCCACTATGCCACGTAGCCGCTATTTTGTGCTTTCCTATGACACAGCCGAGTGCTAACATGTACAGGCTGAAGTTAACAAGGCCGAAGATGGAGTCTTGGGGAACACCACATATCATGTCTACTTTTCCTGAGGAATGATCACCACAAAGAAATCTCAACCAGTCAAATGGGATCTGAATCATTGGAGAACTCTACCGGACCGACCAACACAGTTATCAAGTCTGTCCAGAAGGATATTGTGATCAACTGTATCAAAGGACCTGATGAGAACAAGGACAGAGAGCTTTTTGGCATCTGTGTTCACTCTAAGATAATTTACTACCTTGACTTGGGCAGTCTCTGTGGTGTGGTTGGCCCCAAAAAAACAGACTGTAACATCTCAATACATTGTTATTGTGAAGGAATTCATTTATCTGATTAAAAAACGACTAGGGGATTAGGGGATTCATCAAGCTATCAATAGTGGAAAAAGGTACTCTTGGATTGTTTAGATTTTTGTTAATGAGTTCAGTGAAATGAGCCCACCTGGCCTCTCTGACGGCCTTGTTACAGTGGCTAGATGCTCTCGTAGTTTATCATAGTGAACTTGCAGTTTTGTGTTTCTGCGTCTACGTTCAGCTTTGCAACAATTTTGTTTTTGTTCCTTAATGCAACACGCCAACATTTTGGGAAATTAGCTTACCGTCTTCTCCAGAGAGAGACAAGAAGATAGATACCAGTTTCCTCTCTGTGCGTTCAGTAGAAAGCTATCTGGCTGCACGTTAGCCTAGCTTAGCACAATGAATGGAAGCGGACAGTGCCGGTTAGCCTACAGTAGGCATTGTCCAACTAACACCTCTCCCGAAGCCTAACCTGCACTGTCCGCTAACTGGCGTGTTCCTTTAACATTCTCATTTTTCCATGGAGACTTTCTTTTCGAAGACACCTTTTAGAATTTGACAGGCGCAATAGTCAAGGGTTGACCGCAATTTCGCCTAAAGGTACATGCCTAAGTAAATGGAAGATTGCTCCATTTCTGCAAGGTCAATTTGCATGTTCTTGGTATCTAGGAACATCTAGGGACCTGGGGGTATTTCCAGTGTCAGAAATATTGTGTCTGTTACTAGGCTGAGTAAATTGTAATGAAGAAAAGGAGAATATAAATTATGATTTATGATTTTTGCATCTTTGATCATGTTAAATCTGCGGGGCACGAGAAAATGCTCACTGAGCTCATTCACCACCTTATTGAGATCATGTGTACAAAAGATCTAAGCAAATGAACCGCGGGAAGATGATTAAACAGAAGGATTTGTAGATACAGTAATTAATGATAATCGATTTTAATATCATATCATATTTGACCTTGAACTTGACCTTGACTTTATTATGGCCAAATCATACATCTATGGATAGGGAAAATGCTCTTCTTTCCAATGGCAGGGTTGAATCTGAATTTAGTCATTTCCTTGCGGTTTTTACGATAATTAGCATTTTTCGATAAATTCTTATTTCCGATAAATCGTATAAAACATCGGTAAAAATGAAAATATACACTTTGACTACTGTTTTTGATAGGGTTATGGTCTTTACTCTTGGCTACAAAAAACAATATTTAAAAACATTAACCTCTTAACATCCAAGGGCCCACATGTGGACGATTCTTTGCCGACCTCTAGTGGCTCGGGTGTGCATATATATAGATAGAATTAAAGCCCTATTTGTTGCCTGTCGATTGCCCTTTGACAAAATCCGTTCAGCGGTTCTCGAGTTACATGCCGATATGTGAGGCGTGCCCCAAAGTACGCAAAAGTACACATTGCCACCCCCGACTCCCGGGGCTCTAGCTCTGTCAATCATTTGGCGATCTCGAAAATCTTTGCACAGGGTTGTAGCCAATGAGTGTGGCTTTCCAATGATACCCCATGATATGATAATTGGGGATCTAATACGGTCTCTATTGATCGATTTATGATAAAGAAAAGCAGGGTCCCCCTATAGGTTAAAATCATTCAGTGTCATCAACAGACGAGGGTCGAGTGGGGCAAGTTATTAATACAGGCAGAAGAATGTTCAGCCACTTCAGAAGTAAGATACATTTTTTCTCACAATGTGTTCAGTATTGTGGAGGCATTGGTGTACACTCCATACAGTAATGATCAGACAAGATCAGTGCAACATACGTAATTGATGTTTAAAAATGTTTACAGTAAGAAATTGTGTAATTACCAGGTTTATGGTATGGCCACGATTATGGGTTGGGCCACTAACGTGTTGTGCATAATCTTATCATAATTTGTGCTGGTAATAGACAAAAGCTCTGATCTGTTTAAGAAGTTGGGGCATTGCTTTGGTGGTCTATACATAGTTATTGTTAGTACGGGACGAGACTGACATTTCAATACAGAAGCATGATATTCAAAATGATTAAAGTCATCAAAAGAGATTCTCCTATGATCTAGAACTTTAGTGGATATGGATGCTGTCCCTCCACCCCTTGTTCCCTGTCTAATGGAATGGGAAAAAAGAGGGAGGTTTCAATAAGAGCAGCCGGCGCATCATTATTGAGCCAAGTTTCAGTTAAAAACATACAGTTCTGTAATTAGCTAAAAAGGTTTTATTATAGAGAGACCTGATATTTAAAAGTGCCATTTGCAGTTCCTCCGGTCTGCATTGCACCAAAGAACGCTGCTCAGAGTCAGTTTGTGGAACTAAAATCAGATTACTCACATTTGATCGGTCCTCAGTGGTGAGGAAATCATCAGATTGAGAGGAGACAACAGTCTGTATCGTAGTGGGAGGCGTTTCCATGGTTAATAAAACAGTGTTTGCCCGAGCCAAGAGCAAGGCACCAAATGCCGTGTTGAGATTAGGATCATTAAAACCATGTGTTATAGTTTACGGCTGTAATTAAAACCAATTGGCATCAGACTCACCGCACATCAGTTGTTCAGAGCCGCTTGGGATTGCAGCGCATGTTCAATATTGCCGGCTAAAAGTCTTCCGATCTGTTCAAACACCATCCATTCTGTGCAAAAAGGTAACATAAACTCCAGCAAACGTATCCGCAAATGGTATGCTGCAGTGCCAGACATGTAACTGCCGTTTGCGACTGAAGTTCATGTCTCCAAAGCAGGTAGACGAAATAGGGTAACATAAACTCCAGCAAACGTATCCGCAAATGGTATGCTGCAGTGCCAGACATGTAACTGCCGTTTGCGACTGAAGTTCATGTCTCCAAAGCAGGTAGACGGAATAGGGCCAGACACTATGCATTGTTTTTCTGAGTCAAGTAGAGTGTTTATGCGGGTTTTAAAATCACCAGTCTTTCTGTGGACTATGGCATGGACTATGGCATGGACTAGATGAGTTTATGTCCGAGACAAGTGCATCTCAGCTGTTCGGAGGGTTGGGGTGCTGTACCGTGGATGAGCCGAGAGCCGAGGGAGTTCCTGTGGTGAATATGCGGCAGGGCTTCTCTCTGATAATTCGCCCAGATTCGAGATTCATGATTCAAGAGTTTATTCATCACATACATACCAGGGCATACAGTGAAATGTGGTTGGCCATGCCCGCTACGATTGTGCAATAAAACAATACTAATAGTAGTAATAAAAATAAGATAACTAGAATAGACATGATAAATATACATATTAATAAATCACTTAAAGGCACTGGATCATATGTACACTCCTATACAATGTGCAGTTTTACTTCCATGTCCCTATTATGCTATACTTGCTGTTACTAACTATAATATGCAACAATCACAACAAGATGATGTGTGCCTCACCAGCGGATGAGGCAGCGAGCGGCGATGAGGCGGCGATGAGGCAGCGAGCGGCGATGAGGCGATGAGGCGGCGATGAGGCAGCGAGCGGCGATGAGGCGGTGACGAGGCAGCGAGAATGATGATGGCAACTGAAACGACTTCGCAAAAAAGGAGGTAGGGACCGCACTCTGGGAATATCGTTGTTTTTATTTTTATGCACAAGTTGTTATAGCGCACAAAACGTTTTCAGCCATCCGGCCTTCATCAGTGTGCAAATGACAAATGTGACAAACAAACCTTAAATAGGCTGTACTTGACAACATACAGGTGGGAACAATCGGCAATCAGTCAACAGGCTAGGTTGACGTCATGATTAGTAGCAGGGCTAGATTGACAGGTAGATATCATCACAGTATCACATAAATGCGTATGATGGCTATGTATGAAACAACAAATTAATACATATTACAATACAATATTTACAGACCTGTATGGAATAAAAAGACAGTACATTGGGGGTATCAGGTTGTTAGACCGTCCATTAATCAGTGTACTAGTTTTTTTTTAGGATAGCTTTCACCTAAAGGAATGGAGTCAAATTGAACTCTTCATTCATCCCAACTGGATACATAGATTTGAGCCGATGAATCCATATACATTCCCGTTGCAAAAGAAGTTATTCATGGTTGCCACCCCTTCTATTAAGAAAAAACATCTCTAGACCTACAGTATGCACTTGTGTTACGTTCTGGACACCGACCTCGGTCGGTGACCACCCACATTCCTGGCATATGTCACTGGGCTTGTCACCTGTCATTTCCCTGTCAATTAGTGCTGTCACTTAGGGGTGGTTCCTGATTGGCTGTCACGGGGGTGTGTGTGGAATGTTGGTATTTGGTGTCTATGTAACATACCTCTCTTCTGCTTGTCCATTGTCAGGTCTTCACTAATTGCGTTCGGGGATAACGCGGACGGTTCTACTCTGGACCTCCAATAAGCTCCCATTTACCTTATTTTCCACTTGTGCTATTAGCACTTGTTCTCTCTTAGAATTTACTCTGTGTTCTTACTATTAAAGTCGAACCTGTTCAAGAGTAAACACTCTCTGTCTCTGTGATTGCCTTCACCCATTGGAATTCACCTACCTGCATTCTGACAGAAGACCTGACCATCAGAATTCCATGGAGGCCATCATGGAGATGCTCCGGACGCAGGGAGCAGCCCAGACACGGATGGAGGAACATCAGCAGCTGGTCAGCGCCGAGTTAATCCGACTCAATGGGGTCGTCGGATCATCCCAAGCGGTGGCGCAGTCGGCGTTGGCCACAGCCCGACAAGCCCAAGAAGGAGTGGCTGGTGTTCAGTCGGCGGCGGGAGAAGCAGCGCTCCACGCAGAGGAGAGTCGGGGGGTGTTCGGGGTCCAGGAGCGGTCCCGCGAACCACATCTGCAGGCGCCCGCTCGCTATGACGGATCACCGGATGGTTGTCGGGAATTCATCACCCAGTGTCTACTCGTTTTCCGGCTGCAACCACGATCATTTCCATCGGAGACAGCGCAGGTAGCGTATATTATCACACTGCTCACCGGTCAAGCTCTCTCCTGGGCTACGGCGGAATTAGAGGCAGGGGCGATAATCTGCGACAGTCTGGACGCCTTTACCCGGGAATTGAGAAGAGTATTCGATACTTCCCGGGTACTCTCGATCTTCGAGGCTGGTGGTCGTCTTCTCGACTGCCGGCAGGGCCTCCGCACGGTCGCAGCTTATGCTATCAATTTTCGGATCTTGGCTCGGGAGACAGCTTGGGCGGAGAACGTCTGCGTGGTTCTGTTCGTCAGGGGACTCTCAGCGCGGATGCGAGATGCGCTCTCCGCGCGTGAGATCCCCGAGCAGCTGGAAGTGCTGATCAACACCACCATCAAGATGGACAATCGGCACCGGGAGAGGGAGAAGGAGCATGTCAACAACACCCAGCCCCAGGTATATTTTCCTTCTTCTCCTGGTGTTGATAATTCCATGCATTACACGAGTGGGCCACTGGGTGATGAATCCATGCAGCTTGGAGCGCTGTCGCTCTCGGACGACGAGAGGCAGCGCTTCATCAAAGAGCGACGCTGCTTCCGGTGCGGCCGCACCGGTCACCGCTTCGGCAGCTGTCGGGTCCAGGCTGTATCGGCTCGGCGCCAATCGGGGATGGAAGGTGCGCCGTCGGGCTTCGAAAAGGCGCCAGCAGGTGGGCTCATTCCTGCCAAAACCACGGATTCTCGTACATTTTTTGAGGTGGCGATCAACTGTGGGGGTGACATTAGGGGAACTAAGGCTCTCATTGACTCAGGGGCGGCGGGCAATTTTATTCACGTGGGATTGGTGAAGGAGTGGGGAACCCCAGTGGAGGATTTAGGGGTTCCCTTACCAGTTTATGCCCTGGACGGTCGGCCTCTGGGCAGTGGGAGCGTCACCCAGCGCACAGTTCCCTTACACATCCGGGTGGAGGGTGGGGAGTGGGAATGGGTTACTTTTTTTGTCATCTTTTCCCCCTATTCTGTCATGGTGTTGGGTCATCCCTGGTTGTCGTCATGTGTTCGTGTCATTAATTGGAGCACAGGCGAACTCTCAACGGCGGCCGACGTCAAGTCGATCGTCAGCGGGAGTTTGCCCAAACCCTTGTCTCCCCCCCCCTCTTCTCTTTTGTCTCCTCTCTCTTTCTCCAGGATGGTGGGGAGTGTGGCATATTCTGATCTACCCTCTAATCCCGATTTAATAGGGGTGCCTGAGATCTATTGGGACCTGGCGGACATTTTTAGCAAGACGCGTGCTAAAGCACTTCCGCCTCATAGATCATACGACTGTCCCATTAATCTTCTACCCGGTACCTCCCCGCCTCGCGGGCGAATGTTCTCTCTCTCACGCCCCGAAACCTTGGCCATGAACACCTACATAGAGGAGGCATTGCTTGCGGGGCACATACGCCCTTCCACTTCCCCTGCCGGCGCTGGCTTCTTCTTTGTTGATAAAAAGGATGGGGATCAGCGCCCATGCATTGATTATAGGGGATTGAATGACGTTTCCATCAAGAACCGATATCCTTTACCCCTCATGGACACGGCCTTTGAGTGCTTACAGGGGGCACAGGTATTTTCTAAACTTGACTTACGTAATGCATACAACCTGGTCAGGATTAGAGAGGGAGACGAGTGGAAGACTGCATTTAACACACCCAATGGGCACTATGAGTATTTGGTCATGCCCTTTGGTTTGGCTAATGCTCTGGCAGTCTTCCAAGCCCTGGTTAACGACGTGCTGCGAGACTTGATTGGGGTGTCGGTGTTTGTCTACTTAGATGATATCCTGATTTTTTCTCGCGATATGGTGCAACACCAAATGCACGTTCGGGAGGTGCTAGACCGTCTCCTCAAGCATCAACTATTCGTTAAGGCTGAGAAGTGTGTGTTTCACACGGACACCGTGTCCTTCCTGGGCTTTGTGTTGACGAAGGGCGATCTGCGCATGGATCCAGCCAAGGTGAGTGCAGTTTTGGACTGGCCACGGCCTTCGTCGCTCAAGGGGTTACAACGGTTTTTGGGCTTTGCAAATTTTTACAGGCGCTTTATTCGCAATTTTAGCGCCTTAGCCAATCCCTTAACAGCTCTCACTAAGGCCTCTCTCCCTGGCTTTGAATGGTCGCCTAGGGCTGAGTCGGCCTTCTGCGATCTTAAACGTCGTTTTACATCCACTCCTGTATTGATCCGCCATGACGCGGAGGTTCCGTTCATTGTGGAGGTGGATGCCTCTGACGTCGCGGTGGGGGGGGTGCTCTCTCAGAGATGCTTAAAGGATGGGAAAGTGCACCCGTGTGCTTTTTTTTCTCGCCGTCTGTCACCAGCCGAGCGTAATTACGACGTGGGTAATCGGGAGTTATTGGCGATCAAATTGGCACTGGAGGAGTGGAGACATTGGTTAGAGGGGGCGGCACATCCTTTCATTATTTGGACTGATCATAAGAACTTGGCTTACATCCAAGGGGCTACACGCCTTAACGCTCGCCAGGCCAGGTGGACGTTGTTCTTCACACGATTTCGATATACCATCTCCTATAGACCCGGCTCCAAGAATATCAAACCTGACGCGTTGTCGCGCCAGTTTGATCTTCCTGGTCGGGAGGAGCAGCCCCATCCCATTATTCCACCGGCCTTGATTTTGGCACCCGTGTCTTGGGGCATAGAGAAGGTGGTAAGGTCGGCGCTAACGCGGGAGCCCGATCCTGGTGGGGGTCCTCCGGGACGGTCGTATGTTCCCAAGGTGGCGCGCTCACGCTTGCTACAGTGGGCACATGCGTCATCCCTCACCAGCCACCCAGGGGCAACCAGGACCCTGGAATTTATCCGTAGGAGGTTCTGGTGGCCGACAGTGGAGGGGGATACGCGTTCCTTTGTGGCGGCCTGTCCGGTGTGCGCACGTAGTAAGACCTCTCGACGGGCACCGGCGGGTCTCCTCCGACCACTTCCTATTCCTAAACGACCTTGGTCACACATATCTCTGGACTTTATTTCTGGTCTTCCCCTTTCGGACGGATTCACCACCATCTTGGTGGTGGTGGATCGGTTCTCTAAGGCGGCTCACTTTGTCCCTCTCCCCAAGCTTCCTTCGGCCCGGGAGACTGCTGATTTAATTATACAGCATGTCTTTCGGGTCCACGGGCTGCCAGTAGATATCGTGTCGGACCGGGGTCCTCAGTTCGCCTCCAGGTTCTGGAAGGCGTTTGCCGCCGGCCTCGGCGCCTCTGTCAGTCTGTCGTCTGGGTTCCATCCACAGTCGAACGGGCAGACGGAGAGGGTCAACCAAGATTTGGAGGGGGTCTTGAGATGTTACGTTGCCGGTAGTCCGGCAACGTGGAGTAGGAGGTTGGCTTGGGCTGAGTACGCGCATAATACCCTTCTCTCCTCTTCTACCGGTATGTCTCCCTTTCAGTGCCAGTATGGTTTTCAACCTCCTCTGTTTCCCGAGCAGGAGCAGGAGGCGGAGGTGCCCTCGGCCCAGGCACATGTGGCTCGCTGTCGCAGGACGTGGAAACAGGTTCGGAAGGCGCTACAGAAGGTTTCGGTTAGTACCCAACGGCAGGCTAACCGTAAGCGTCGTCCGGCTCCAGTTTACCGTCCAGGGCAGCGGGTTTGGCTTTCCACCCGGGATCTCCCTCTCCGGGTGGAATCCAAGAAGCTGGCTCCTCGCTTTATAGGACCATTTAAAGTGATTCATCGGGTTAATCCAGTGGCTTACAAACTACGACTTCCGAGCTCTATGAGGGTTCATCCGACGTTTCATGTGTCCCTGTTGAAGCCATTCCTCTCATCGCCCTTGGCCCCGCCACTGCCTGTGGTTCCTCCGCCCCGGTTTATTGGCGGTCAACCCATTTACACGGTGCGGAGGATACTGGGTTGTAGGCGGAGGGGTAGGGGGTTTCAGTTCTTGGTGGATTGGGAGGGGTACGGGATAGAAGAGCGTTCTTGGGTGCCTCAAAGGGATATTTTAGATCCCAGCCTGATCGTTGATTTCCGGCGGCTGAATCCCGAGGCTCCTAGGTGAACGTCTGGTGCCGTTCGTCGGGGGAGGGTACTGTTACGTTCTGGACACCGACCTCGGTCGGTGACCACCCACATTCCTGGCATATGTCACTGGGCTTGTCACCTGTCATTTCCCTGTCAATTAGTGCTGTCACTTAGGGGTGGTTCCTGATTGGCTGTCACGGGGGTGTGTGTGGAATGTTGGTATTTGGTGTCTATGTAACATACCTCTCTTCTGCTTGTCCATTGTCAGGTCTTCACTAATTGCGTTCGGGGATAACGCGGACGGTTCTACTCTGGACCTCCAATAAGCTCCCATTTACCTTATTTTCCACTTGTGCTATTAGCACTTGTTCTCTCTTAGAATTTACTCTGTGTTCTTACTATTAAAGTCGAACCTGTTCAAGAGTAAACACTCTATGTCTCTGTGATTGCCTTCACCCATTGGAATTCACCTACCTGCATTCTGACACACTTGAGGTCATTCATTTTATGATCCATTTCGTTAAAATGTCGTGCCACAGGGGAATTAATGTCAGTCCGCTTTATATTGCTTCTGTGTTCGTTCAATCTGATTTTTTATTTGCGGGATGTCTGTCCAATATAGTATTTTTTACATGGGCCGAATAATAGATATATTATGTGTGTGGAATTACATGTTATTAGCGATCTGATCTTGTAATTCTTCCCGGTGTGGGAGTCGTGAAATGTGTTTGTTTTGATCATGTGGCTGCAAGATGTGCATGCTCTACATGGGAAGCTTCCATGAATAAAAGGCTCTGGCTTTGAATACGAGTCCGCTCTGACTAGGTGGTCCTTCAGGTTGGTAGCCCTTTTATGTGTAAAGCGTGGAGGGTGTTGGAAGCGATCATTTAAAGTTCTATCCGATGATAGAATGTGCCAGTGTTTCATGACTGTGGACTTGATAACGTAACTAAATGGATCATAAGTAAGGACATAATTAATGGTGCCTGGTGTTCTGTTTCTTTCTTTCTTCCGGAATAGTTATTTTCTTTCAATTTGGTTTACAGTGGCCATGGCAGAGTTAAGACATTGCTTTGGGTAGCCCTTTTCATCAAATCGTCCCAACATATTTTCACTTTCAGAGTGGAACTCCACCTGAGAGCTACAGATACGTTTAAGTCTGTATAATTGACTTACAGGCAGGCTTTTCTTTAAAGGCACCGGGTGGTGACTAGAAAACTGTAGGAGATTGTTTTTATCCGTTGGTTTTCTGTAGATGGTTGTGGCAATTAGGTTATTAACTTTAGTTAGTTTTACATCTAGGAAGTGAATGGATTCTCGGCTCTTTTCCATACTAAAAGTGATGGATTCTACATTCTACAGATAAACTACAAATGGTCCAAAATGCTGCAGCCAGGCTACTCACAAGGTCAAAAAAATCATGTCACATCACTCCCATTTTGGTATCCCTGCACTGGCTCCCGGTACACTATAGAATTCACTTCAAAGTCCTCACTTTCACTTTCAGAGCACTTCACGGTCAGGCCCCTATCTACATCACGGAACTCATCCATCCCTACACAAACACCCGCTCACTCAGATCTGCCGATCAGCACCTCCTAGTGATCCCCAGGACCAGGCTAAAAACAAGGGGTGATCGAGCCTTCGAGGTGACAGCACCAAGGCTCTGGAACGCTCTCCCCCTGGACCTGCGAACTGCCCCCTCTGAGAACTCTTTTAAAAAACAACTAAAAACACATTTGTTCAGGCAGGCTTTTAATCACACATAGGCGCCTTTTTCTGTTCTATAGTGTTGTTTTAATTAGTGACTCATGATTTTATCCAAATTCTTTTATTCTCCTTTTTCTATCTGGTTTCACTGTTTTTAACTGCTGTTTGTCTGTTG